>NW_017670975.1:93931-292802 GCF_001879085.1 Nicotiana attenuata | reverse complement strand
GGAGTGCTTTCGGAGGTGTTTCGGGATGTTTTGGCTTAGGAAAAACATAGCAGAAAATTCTGCAATTTTCGCTCAGTGATTTCCTCTTAAGCGATCGCAATCTTCAGCCCGCTATCGCGTTCCTTTGGCTCTTTACTCTTTCGCGTTCGCGTATTTGATCACGCGATCGCACTGCCTTGCATTTCCTTCAATGCGTTCGCACCAGTAGGTTTGCGTTCGCATAGACCAAGTTTGGACCCCCCCAGTATTCCCCTACGCGATCGCATTACAACCCACGCGCGATCGCTTGACCATTCTTGTGTAACCCTTCGCGATCGCATCTTCTACATCCGCGATCGCGTAGGGTAAATTCGCCCAGTTATTTTAAAGCCTAAAAAACAGACCAGTGACGGGATTTCTTCATTCTTTTCACACGAGCTCCTCCTTTAAACTCCATAGACGAATTTCAAGCTCTCCTTCCTCCATAACTCTTTGGGTAAGTAATCTTAACATCATTCCCTCGTATTTCTTCATCTAATTACTAATTTCCTAGCCCTAAATCATGAAATCAAAGTAGAAATTAAGGGTTTTGGGTAGAGTTAGGGCTTGGAGAATTTTGGGTGATTCAACCTCAATCTGGGGTCGAATCTTAAAATAAAGTATATATTTGAACTCGTGGGGTTATGGGTGATTTTGGTCCGAGTCTCGTGTTTGGACCATGTGGGACCGGTGTCGAATTTTGGTGTTTTGGGAGAATGATTGGAAAATTTCATTTCAGGCTATGAGATTATGTTTTTGAGCGCTTATTGATATTATTGAACTAATTATGATAGATACCATTGTTTTAGAGTCGGATTGTAGAGGGAAAGGCGGTATATTGAGGGTTGATTGCTATTCTTTGGACCGAGTAAGTGTTTCTTCTAACTTTGGCTTGAGGAATAGATTAGGATGTTATTTGCTACTTGCTAAATGTGGAGTACGGTGTATAAGCATGGTGACGAGTATTCTACACATCGGTGTCTAGCATGACGTGAGTCTTAATTGTTTTTAAATCGAATGATTGTGACACCACTACCTTGTCTAATGAATAAATTTCTTATAATGTGAACGGTTGAGGAGGAATTGTGACTGGTATATTTTGGAACGTTGGTTCGAACAAGAATGTGATAGTTGAGAAGAAAAGATTCAAAAGAGGATGTGTTGTGATTATTCCCTTGCCGGGACGTGTAGACTATTATTATGTACTCTCCCTTGTCGGGATATTTGGGCTTGTTATGTACCCTTGCCGGGTTAAAGTGTCATGTGTCGAATTCCCTAATGGGGGCCTTCTTTCCAAAGTCAGATATTTTGAATTATAATATGGGATCGTGTTGGCACGCCGACCACTTATATATTATGAAATTGGGATCGTGTGGCACGCCCGACCACTTATATACTATAATATGGGATCGTGTGGCACGCCCGACCACTTATTATGAAAATGGGATCGTGTAGCAGCCGTCCACTTATGAATTAAGAAATGGGATCGTGTGGCGCGCCGACCACTTATATATAGAGCTATGATATTGAGATAGTTTCGTCGTTATATCTCATTGATCTGTATTCGCTGTGTTTTTCCCGAGCATGCCCCCTTCCCCTTTTTAGTTGATATTCTCTGTTGTTATTTTCTGTTGCCTGTATATATCTATCTGCATAGGTTGTTTTTGGTAGGCCCTGTCTAGCCTTCGTCACTACTTCGCCGGGGTTAGGCCAGGCACTTACCAGCACATTGGTCGGTTGTGCTGATGCTACACTTCTGTGCTTTTTGCACAGATCATAGTACCGGAGCAGGAGCCTTTGGTCAGCAGTAGGAGCGTTGGGAGCTTACTTCAGTCCGGAGATTCCGAGGTAGCTTGTTGCGTCCGCATGGCCCGGAGTTCTCTCTTATCTCTGCTTTTCGTTTGATTTTCCTTGTATCGGATCATACAGTACTGTATACTCATTCAGACTTTGTATTTAGCATTCAGTAGAAGTTCGTGAGTTAGTGACACCAAATCTGGTAGAGGTGTATGTGAATTCCGTACTTGGTTTCTTGTATTTATGTTTCGAGATTTCCGCTTTTTATGTTAATTGCCTCATTCTTCTTTATTTTGCTAATGATAATGAGAAAAGTGTTAAATTAATTGGCTTGCCTAGCTCCTATCAGTAGGCGCCATCACGACTCCCGAGGGTGGGAAATCCGGTCGTGACATTGATTTGATTTAAATTAATATGGATGCTAAATATTAAATTTAAAAGCTTTGAATTCGATATTCTAGTTTTTACAATTTTCTTGATTTATTTGGATTGGGTGTTCTTGCAAATTATTAATAATATCTGTTGGAGTTTATATCTTAATTTTGAGAAAAATTGATTTAAGGTAGAGTTGATTTTTAGGTAAAAAATTCTATTGAAACTCAAAAAAGAAATAGTATGTTAATTGTATCAGAATTGTATTTAAATTGTAACATATACATCAATACCTAAAAGATAGTTTATTATAAATGTATCATACTTGTATCACAATTGTATCTTATACATTAGTAATACCTAAAACAATACTTGATATAAACTAATACAATTATTATACATTTGTAATACAACTGCGATACATTTCTGAAAAAATGTGATCCTCATTTTCTTCGAGTTTTAATCACAACTTTAAACTCTATTATAATATTATATTATAATTGTATTAGTATGGTATCATGTATTGTTTTAGGTATTGATGTATCAAAGACAAGTAACATATAATTTTGATATAATTGTGACACAATTCTAAAAAAAATTGTGATACATTTATCATACAAATTACTGCAACTTCGTTTTCTTCAAAGATTCAATCAAAAATTTTACCTAAAAACCAACTCTAAACTTGACCAACTTCCCTTAAAATTGAGAAATAAACTACAAGGTATATTCTTCATCATTTGCAAAATACCCAATTGTCACGACCCAAAATTCCTCCGAAGGAATCGTGATGGCACCTAATTTCTAAACTAGGTAAAGCCTAACATTAACTAAGATAACATTTATATTTGCTAACTTTGAATTTAAATAACTCTTAAACAAATTGCAATTTCCAAAATCGGTGTGGTACCAGTCATAAGCCTTCTAAGAGTAGTTATACAAAATAAATCATCACTATTCGAAACAAAAGGAACAAATGGAAATAAGTACAAGTGAAGGTGACTCGAGGCCTGCGAACGCTGCAGCAGGTTTACCTTGAGTCTCCACCGCAACGATCCGCACAGCTACTACCGATCAAATACTTGGATCTGTACACAAAATGTATAGAAGTGTAGTTATGAAGCACACCACAGCCGTGCCCAGTAAGTATCAAGATTAACCTCGATGGGGTAGCGACGAGGAACAGTCCAGACACCTACTAGTCGAATAAATTGAACAGGATATGATAATAAACTATCAACCTAAAGATGACAAAGTAATATCAACAGCAGGGAAAGAACAAACTACAATCATAGAAACAATAAAAGGAAACACGGATGGAAAACGAAAGATAACCAAGTAAATTAACACCAACATAGCTGGAACACAACAAGTAAAAATGTACTCAATTAAGGAAGGCGATGTCAGCTCAATAAGTCATATCATTTCTGATGCACAATTCCAGGCATCTAAAACTCGATGTCTCATATCATAACCTCAATTAACAAACCTTAGCACACCCGCACCTTGTGCCCACATATTCTATCTCACTGCACAACAACGTTCTCATGTTACTCAGTACATAGGGTCCATAACCAATGCAATTAAGATGTTCAAGGAGTCTCCTTTACATAACATAAAGTAGAGTACAACTTCTAAACCAATTAGGAACTCAGCAAGAAAAGATGAAGTTATTTTTAGAAATCATTTGAATAATTGAAAGTACCATTTTAAATTAAAATACAACATCGAATGAATTATTATCTTTAACATGGGATTTAATAATTTAACTTAGTAGAAATTCCATTTAAAAAATACAACCTCAGACAGTTTTTAAGGGAATTTAATTGAGTAACTAATTGAATTAAAAATGAAACAATTATTAAAATTTGAAGTATTGAATATATATATATATATATATATATATATATATATATATATATATATATACGGCGAAGTATTGAAAACACTATAGGGTTCCATCACAAAGGATCACAACAGTAAAGGAATCTGAACAGTTAAAACACCTGAATTGATAACAACGAATAAACACAAGGAAAATAGAAAGTGCACGGCATCACCCTTCGTGCGTTATCACTCTTCCTCACCAATACGCATAAATAGAAATGTGCACGCATCACCCTTCGTGCTTTAACTCTCTCATAAACTGGCACGACATCACCCCTCATGCATCAACTCTCATAATCATGCACGGGATCATCCTTCATGCATTAACTCTCATAATCATGCACGGCATCATCCTTCCTGCATTAACTCTCATAATCATGGCACGGCATCACCCTTCGTGCATTAACTCTCATAATCATGGAACGGCATCACCCTTCGTGCATTAACTCTCATAATCATGGCACGGCATCATCCTTCATGCATTAACTCTCAAATCATGGCACGACATCACCTTCGTGCATTACACTCACTCACAATATCATGCACGACATCACCCTTCATGCTTTACACTCTTTCTCACCCAAACAATAGAAGCAATAAATCCCGGGCAAGGGAATCAACAATATGAACAATAACATCTCGGCAAGGAATCAACAATAATCCAACAATTCAACCACAAGGAATTGCACCACCAAGAGTGATGAATACACGGCAACAAGAGAATCACGGAAAAACCAAGAAGCGTAATAACCTTAACAAAATAACAAGACACAATAAGCACAATGATAACTACACCGGTGACCACAATAATTTGAACACCTAGCATATATGCATGGGGTCATAGAGAAATTCACAATTAAGGGATAAACAAAACAATAAGGAGAAACATCACTTCAATTAAGGCAAATAAGGGCCACGTAACAAGTAAGAGTTAGGGGAAAAGCTAACAGTCATATAGAGGTAAAGAAACAATTAGGAGCCCAAGCATAACTGAAAAACTTCTCACTTAATGAACATAAGGACCTAAGAACCCTAAAGGCAAATTTCCCACAAATAAGTCCGAGCACACACTCGTCACCTCGCATGCACGGACTACAATTAGCATAGAAGACTCAAATTAAGTCCCCCAACAAGGTTAGGCAAGATACTTATCTCAATCAGGTCAATTCAATACTCAATTTAGCCTTTCCTTTACCAGTTCATCAACGCTCGGCTCAATCTAGCCAAAAAATGACTTGAATACATCAAACAATGCAAGAGAAAACAATTTCAATTAACAAAACTATGATTCTTATACAATTTGCAAAAAGTCAACAAAAAGTCAACTCCCTGGCCCGCACCTTGGAACCCGATAAAAATTACAAAAAACCGAACACTCATTCTGCTATGAGTTCACTCATACAAAAATTATCTAATTCAATAATATTTGGTCATTCAAATCATCATTTTACATTTTTTGAAAAACTTTACAAATTTTCCCCAAATTCATCCCAAATCACGAATCAAATGATTAATTCAATGATAGATTCATGTATTTTTAGCCAAATCCGAGTTAGAATCACTTACCCCGATGAATTTCTTGAAAAACCTTCGAAAAATCGCCAACATCCGAGCTCTCTAGGTCAAAATATGAAAATAAAACCCTAAATCTCGTAGTTATAGTGCACCTTTCAGATTCCTATCACCGCTGACCCGCGGTACATCACCGCTGACCGCGGAAAATCACTGTTGACCGTGGTAAATCACTGCTGACCGCGCTTCTGGTGGCTGCACGGACATGCCTCAGTATTTTAGGTATGTAGCCTCTCGAAGATAAGTACGGACGTCTCCGTACTGATCCGCAAGACTCTACTAAACCTGCTAATGACTCGTAGCACCTATGAACCTAGAGCTATGATACCAACTTGTCACGATCCAAAATCCCTCCGAAGGAGTCGTGATGGCACCTAGTCTCTAAACTAGGTAAGCCTAACATTAACTGAGATAACATTTATATTTGCTAACTTTAATTTAAATTAACTCTTAACAAATTACAATTCCCGAAACCGGTGTACCAGTCATAAGCCTTTCTAAAAGTAGTTATACAAAATAAAATACATCACTGTTCCGAAACAAAAGGAACAAATGGAAATAAGTACAAGTGAAGGTGACTCCGACCTGCGAACGTTGCAGCAGGTTTACCTTGAGTCTCCACCGCAACGACCCGCCACAGCTACTACCGACCAAATACGTGGATCTGTACACAAAATGTACAGAAGTGTAGTATGAGCACACCACAACGGTGCCCAGTAAGTATCAATACTAACCTCAGTGGGGTAGTGACGAGGAACAGTCCAGACACCTACTGGTCGAATAAATTGAACAGGACATGATAATAAACTATCAACCTAAATATGACAATGTAATATCAACAGCAGGGAAAGAACAAACTACAATCAGTAGAAACAATAAAGGGAAACACGGATGGAAAACGAAAGATAACCAAGTAAATTAACACCAACATAGCTGGAACACAGACAAGTAAAAATGTACTCAATTAAGGAAGGCGATGTTCAGCTCAATAAGTCATATCATTTCTGATGCACAATTCCAGTCATCTCAAACTCGAGTCTCATATCATAACCTCAATTACCAGACCTTTAGCACACCCGCCACCTTGTGCCCACATATTTTTTATCTCACTGCACAACAACGTTATCATGTTACTCAGTAAATAGGGTCCATAACCAATGCAAATTAAGATGTTCAAGGAGTCTCATTTACAATAACATGAAGTAGAGTTACAACTTCTAAACCAATTAGGAACTCAGCAAGAAAAGATGAAGTTATTTTTAGAAATTATTTGAATTAATGAAAGTACCATTTTAAATTAAAATACAACATCGAATGAATTATTACCTTTAACACGGGATTTAATAATTTAACTTAGTAGAAATTCCATTTTAAGTAAAATACAACCTCAGGCGGTTTAAGGGAATTTAGTTGAGTAACTAATTAAATTAAAAATGAAAAAATTATTGAAATTTGAAGTATTGAAATATATATATAAATACGGCGAAGTATTGAAAACACTATAGGGTTCCATCAGAAAGGATCACGATTGTAAAGGAATCTGAACAGTTAAAAACACCTGAATTGATAACAACGAATAAATACAAGGAAAACAGAAAGTGCACGGCATCACCTTCGTGCTTTAACTCCCTCATAACATGGCACGACATCACCCTTCGTGCATCAACTCTCATAATCATGGCACGACATCACCCTTCGTGCATTAACTCTCATAATCATGGCATGGCATCACCCTTCGTGCATTAACTCTCATAATCATGGCACATCATCACCCTTCGTGCATTAACTCTCATAATTATGCACAGCATCACCCTTTGCATTAACTCTCATAATCATGGCACGGCATCACCCTTCGTGCATTAACTCTCATAATCATGGCACGGCATCACCCTTCGTGCATTAACTCTCATAATCATGGCACGGCATCACCCTTCGTGCATTAACACTCACTCACAATATCATGCACTACATCATCCTTCGTGCTATACACTCTTCCTCACCCAAATAGTAGAAGCAATACATCCCGGCAAGGGAATCACAATAAAGAACAATAACATCCCGGAAAGGGAATCAACAACAATCCAACAATCCAACCACAAGAAATTCCACCCAAGAGTATGAATACACGGCAACAAGAGAATCACGAAAGAACCAAGAAGCGCAATAACATTAACAAAACAACAAGACACAATAAGCACGTGATAACTACATCGGTGACCACAACAATTTGAACACCTAGCATAAAACGCACGGGGTCATAGAGGAATTCACAATTAAGGGATAACAAAACAATAAGGAGAACAATCACTTCAATTAAGGCATTATAAGGGCCACGTAACAAGTAAGAGTTAGGGGGAAAAGCTAACTCATAATGGAGGTATAAGCAAACAATTAGGGAGCCCAAGCATAACTGAAAAACTTCTCACTTAATGAACATTAGGACCTAAGAACCCTAAAGGCAAATTTCCCACAAATAAGTCCGAGCACACACTCGTCACTTCGCATGCAGCACGGACTACAATTAGCATAAAAGACTCAAAATCAAGTTCCCTAACAAGGTTAGGCAAGATACTTACCTAGATCGCGTCAATTCAATACTCAATTTAGCCTTTCCTTTACCAATTCATCAACGCTCGGCTCAATCTAGATGTGACGATCCGGCCGGTCGTCTCATGAGTTACCTCTCCATTTCCCCCATTTCTGCTTCTATATGTATTGTTTATTCGTGTTTCGAGGTATCGGGTTGGTTGGATTGAATCCGGAATGGTTTTGGGTGAAGTTTGAGACACTTAGTCTTCTTTTAAGAAGGTTTTGAGTTGGAAAAGTCACCGACATTGACTTATGTGTGGAGGTGATTTATGACTTAGGAGTGTGATCGGAATGGGTTTGGAGGTCCGGAGTAGAATTAGGCTTGAATTGGCAAAGTTGATATTTTTGCGATTTCCGGTTGGTAGGTGAGATTTTGATCCAGGGGTCGGAATGGAATTCCAAGAGTTTCAGTAGCTTCGTTATGTCATTTGGGATGTGTGTGCAAAATTTCAGGTCATTCGGACGTGGTTTGGTTGGGTTTTTGATCGAAAGCATATTTCTCGGAAGATTTTTAAACTTAGGCTTGAATCCGATTGTGTTTTGGGTAATTTGATATTTTTTGAGGTGTTTTGATGATTGGAGCAAGTTTGAATAAGATTTTATGATGTGTTGGTGCTTTTGGTGAGGTCCCGACGGCCTCGGGTGAGTTTCGGATGGCCATTCGGGTCATTTTTGGAGTTTGGAAGTTGCAAGAAATCTGATCAGGTGTTGCAGAGAATTATCTCTTCACGTTCGCGAGTGGAGACTCGCTTTCGCGTAGAAGGATCTGAGGAAGGCCAGAATTAAGCCTTGCCATTTGCGGGAGGGGCTTCGTGGTTCACGGAGGGATTGGAACTTGGTCATCGCGTTCGCGAGATGGGCGTCGCGATCGCGTAGAGTAATTTGGGTCTGAGGGGTTCGAGGCCTTTTGTTCATCGCGTTCGCATATGGATTATCGCGTTCGCGGAGGTGTAGGAGGGAAGAAGCATTACGTTTACGATGGGAGTGTCGCGTTCGCGAAGAGTACAAAGTGGTCAACGTTAAGTTTATGCTACGCGAACGCGTGGGTTTTGACCGCGTTCCGCGAAGGAGGAAAGTCAGGCCTGGGCAGAATGTTTTTAAGTCGTCTTGTCCCACGATTTTGGGTCTATTTTCACCCATAGTTGATCATTTTGAGAGCTTTTTGAAGGAGATTAAAGAGGGATTCAAGGGAAACGATTTGAGGTAAGATATTTGGACTTAAAACTCGATTCTATTGTGAAATCTACCTAGAAAATCATGGAAACTTAAGCTAAAATGGAAGAACTAGGGCTTGGAATTTTGGACCTTTAATTTGGGATTTAAAGGGTCATTTGTGGACGGATTTTAATGTTTTTGGTATGTATGAACTCGTGGGGAGATAAGGAACACTATTGGTGTAAAAATTCTGAGTTTCGAGAAGTGGGCCTGGGGCTCGGGTTTTGCTAATTTCAGGATTTTTGGTATTTTTCGATTGTTTTCGCTTAGGCTTTGTTCACTTAGCATATATTATGACGTAATTCGTTCTGATTTTTGATAGATTCGATGCACGTGGAGGCCAATTCGAAGGGCAAAGGCATCATGAGCTAGGGATTAGCCGGTTCGAGGGTGAGTAAGTATACTTGTAAATGATGTTCTGAGGGTTTGAAACCCCGGATTGTGAACGTAGTACTATGTTGAGGTGAGGCAACGTCGATGATGAGCCTGGGGTCATATACTATTAGGGATTTGGACTTGGTCCGTCCCGATTGATGATTTTACCGCGTATTTGATTTAAAGCTATTTGTTGTCATCGTTTATTGGGCTGAATGCATATTTGGCTTCGTGCCAACTTCCTGAACCCTTCGGGCCTTTATTTGATATTTTCCTCACTGTTTTGATTTACTACTTGAACTCAGTCATATTAAATTCCACTGTTTTACCACTCAGCCGTTTTTACTCAGTTTGAGACATAAATGATATTTTAAATGATGTTGGGCTGAGAAATACTGTTTTACTATTGCCGAGGGGCTGTGATGATTTTTGACTGAGTAATGCGAGGGCCTATATTGTAGGGATTACTGATAGTGATTGGACGCCGAGAGCCTGGAGACGTGTACGGCCACGAAGTGGATTGATTGTTATGAGGCCGAGGGCCTAGATTTGATGCCACGAGATGACTTGTAATTGCGCTTGGGCCGTAAGGGCCCCTCCAGGAGTCTGCACACCCCCAGTGAGCGCGGGTACCAAGTGTGATGTGAGATTGAGACGAGGGGCGTTACTGTTGTGAGATGTTGCCCGAGGGGTGGATGTGGTGTTACTGTGCCCGAGGTGCGAACTTTTATTTGTTTACTTTATCATAAATATTTGTCAATTACCTGTTTACTGGTTTAAAGAGCATTTTTCCTGATTCTTACTGGTTTTTCCTGATTATAAATGATTTTTACTGCTCATTATAGTCTGTCTTGTGCTTTACGTGTTTCTTACTTACAGTCATTATTTATATTCATTACTCACTGAGTTGGAGTACTCACTTTACTCCCTGCACCCTGTGTGCAGATTCAGCATAGCTGTTCCGCTCCGGAGTGTTGATTTCCTCCAGTTCCAACCGGGCTTTTTCGGAGATTACGAGGTAGTTGTTGGCGTCCGCCAGTCCCGTGTCTTACTCTATTCTATTCATTTCTGTTTCCTACAAACACCTGTAGTAAGTTTTATGACTTTAGCAGACTGTACTGTGATTCGTAGATGCTCTTGACTTGTGACGCCCCGGTTAGGGCTGTGTAGGTTGGATTTCCGCACTATTCTTGATATTTCGCTACTTAGAATTATTAAATCATGTTTAGACTATTTTGTATTGTTTAACTATTATAAAAGAGGAATTGGATTAAACTGGGCTGCGGCCTTGTCTTCCAACGAGAGGCGCAATCAACGACCGGAATTCGGGGTTTAGGGGTCGTGAGAAGTTGATATCAGAGCCTGGTTACACAGGTCCTCACGAGTCATGATGCAGCTGTTGTTAGTAGAGTCTCGCGGATTCGTACGGAAGACGTCTGTATTTATCCTCGAGAGGCTGTGTAAAACCTTTAGGAAAAAAACTTTCACATTCTTGAAGATTCTTATCGTACGAGTTTGTTGATCCGAGTACTTAAAACTTCTGTTGTTCCATTCTCTCGCAGAATGGTGGAGGACACGCGCTACCGAACAGGATGGACAACCACCAGTGCCACCGGCTGCGGCCACCAGAAGGCGAGGACGTGGTCGTGGTCGTGGTAGGGCAGAAGCAGCGATGGGTAGCACCTGTTAGATCCACCAGCTGCCCCAGTTCAGGAACCAGGTTCCCAGCTATGGACCTCCGCAGCACCAGCTCAGCACCAAGCTGTGCCTATTGTGAACGTTCGGGTCTCAAGGAGGCCTTGGCTCAATCTTATCAGTTTGCACTGCCTAGCTCAGGCGGCTTCAGCTACTACAGCCGCACTACTTCACAGGCCTGGGAGAGGCAGTCAGACTCCCGCCGCCCACATCACCTGAGCAGGTCCGTGCAGGGGACTTTCAGACACTGGAGGGCACATCAGCCCAGCCGGGCACCAGCTTGCTCAGGACTATGTGGTCCTGTCATGCCCAGAAGGATGAGCAGCGCAAAGTTTGGTAGAGATTTGGGAGACTTTCATCCTTCCGTCATTCAGTCGGAGTGATGGCGAGGATGCCCCAGGGCTTTTTAGACAAGTGTTCAGGAGTAGTGCTTCGCACAGCCAGTATTCTGGAGACCAGCGGGGTCGCTTTCCACTACTATAGCTTTCATGGACCTGCTTTACTTGGGTGGAGAGGATTTTGAGAGGCGTTAGACTGCTGGTGCAACACCCTTATCTGGCAGGCAGTTTCTCCGTTCTCTTTCTGGAGAAAGAATGTACCACATCTCGCAAAGAGGAGCTGCGTAGACAGTTTGAGTGGTTGCGTCAGGGAGAAACATGACCGTGTCACAGTATGGTTGAGATTTCTCTGAGTTGGCTCGTCATGCCATCCTGGTTGGTTCCCGTAAGATCGAGAGAGGATCAGGAGGTTTGTCCGATTAGTCTTACTTATCAGCTCTGTTTTCCTTAGACTAAGGAGAGGGTGACCGGTGCTACATTTCTTAGGAGGTTGGTGGATATTGCCAGGGAGATTGTGATCTGTCCATCTGCCAGAGCGAGAGAGAGGAGGCCAAGAGGCCTCAAGGATCTGGTAGCTTACAGGGTGGTCTTCAAGGGCCATTTCCAGCACGGCAGAGGCGACAGTTCTGCCAGGGTCAGTCTGATCGCCAGGTTATCGAAGGATGCATCGTCGGGTTCATGTTCCCACAGTTCCTCACCAGGGCCATTCTTTCACTTAGCCCCTCCCAGCTCAGAGCTCATCCTGTGCTCTATCTGTTCAGGGGCTCTTCTCACCGAGTGCATCTGCTGGTGCACTCCGAGTGCGTGGGGTTTCCCACTCAGTCACTTCTCCAGCCGCCCTAGGAGTTGTTATGAGTGTGGCAAGGTGGGCCACCATGTGGAGGAAGTGTCCCCGCCGTGTTGCTAGTTCATCTCAGCAGAGGGGCCAGTCATTCCAGCTTGGAGCTCCAACTGCTCACCACCACCCGCCCAGCCCAATTAGGGGTGGGGATCAGTCAGCCAGGGGTCGCCCTAGAGGGGGAGGTTCGATCAGCGCCCCGTTTCTATGCTATTTCAGGTAAAGATCCAATGTTGTTTGCCTCCGATCGCTTGTCATTACAGTATTATTTCAGTATGCCATAGAGATGTCTCTGTGCTAATTTGATCCGTGGTTCTACCTATTCTTATGTGTCATCCGTAACTTTTCCTCATTAATTTGGGTACCTCCTTCGTTGAGTTTCTTGGCTTCACCTGTCCCAGTATCTACCCCGTGAGGCGATCACTGTTGTTGTAAGAACCCTGTGTACCGGTCGTGTGTTAGTGATTATTGGGGGTCCCTGGAGACCCGAGTTGATCTTTTATTATTGAGTATGTGGATTCGACGTTATTTTTTTGGGCATGGGCTTGGCTTACCTCCGTGTCGCGCTATTATCTGACTGTCATGCCAAGACAGTCACATAGGCTATTTATCGGGTGGTGCCACGGATTGAGTGGCGTGACGTGACTGATTATGTTCCTAGTAAGAGTTGATCTCTTTCTTAAGAGGCCCAGCATATAGTTGGGAAGGGATGTATCGTATCTGCCTTTGTGAGGGATGTTGGAGCTGAGACTCCCCAGTAATTGTATCTCTGTCCCAGTTGTGAGGTATTTCCCTGATGTACTTCCTGCAGACCTGCCCGGCATGCCCCCGGACAAGGATATTAATTTTGGTAATTGACTATTTCTATTCCGCCGTATCGTTGTATGGCACCACGGAGCTGTAGGAGTTAAAGGGCAGCTTCAGGAACTCCCTAGATAAGGGGTTCTTCGGCCTAGTGGTGTCACCTTGGGGTGCGCCGGTTCTTGTTTTGTGAAGAAAAAGGATGGCACAATGGAATGTGCATCGATTATAGGCATTAATAAGGTAAACAGTTAAGAACAAGTATCCCTTACCTCGCATTGATGATTTATTTGACCAGCTTTAGGGGGCGAGGGTTATTCTCGAAGATTGAATCTCCATTCGGGTTATCACTTACGTTGAAGGCATCAGGGATTATCGATAAATTCTTAAGACGGCCTTCAGGACCATATATGGCATATGGAGTTTTCCTGGTTATTGCCTGTTTGGGCTGACTATCTCCCAACAGCGTTCATAGCATCTGATGAACAGCGTGTTCCAGCCTTATCTTGACTCATTTGTTGTCATTAGTTTTATTGATGATATCTTGGTGTATTCGCGTAGTCCGGGAAGAGCACGCGAGCATTTGAGGTGTTGTGTGAGGATTGAGGACGAGAATCTTTATGAAAAATTCTCCAAATGTGAGTTTTGCTCAGTTCAGTGGCATTCTTGGGGCACGTGGTGTCCAGTGAGGGTATTCAGGCTTGATCCAAAGAAGCATAGGAGGCCGGGTGCAGAGCTATCTCTTCCTTGCGATCGCATTAAGCTTCCGCGATCGCGTTTCATTAAACCAACCCCGGTATGCATAGCCCCTTTTCTTCTATGCGTTCGCATGACCCATTCTGCGATCGCAGTGGTCAATTTTCCCTTCCCCTATGCGATCGCAAGCCTCCTTCTGTGATCGCATAGAGTAAATACGCCCAGTTATATTTTTATGTCTAGAACAGTAGCAGCACGGGATTTCTTCATTCTTTTCACACGAGCTCTCCTCTTAAACCCTCCATAGACGAAATTCAAGCTCTCCTTCCTCCATAACTCTTTGGGTAAGTAATCTTAACATCATTCCCTCGTTATTTCTTCATCTAATTACTAATTTCCTAGCCCTAAATCATGAAATCAAAGTAGAAATTAAGGGTTTTGGGTAGAGTTAGGTTTTTGGGAATTTTGGGTGATTCAACCTCAATTTGAGGTCGAATCTTGAAATAAATTATATATTTGAACTCGTGGGGTTATGGGTGATTGGGTTTTGGTCCGAGCCTCGTGTTTGGACCATGTGGGACCGATGTCGAATTTTGGTGTTTTGGGAGAATGGTTGGAAAAATTCATTCCTAGACTATGAGATTATGTTTTTGAGCCCTTATTGATATTATTGAACTAATTATGACTAGATACCATTGTTTCGGAGCCGGATTGTAGAGGAAAGGCGGTAATTGAGGGTTGATTGCTATTCTTTGGACCGAGGTAAGTGTTTCTTCTAACTTTGGCTTGAGGGAATAGGATTAGGATGTTATTTGCTACTTGCTAAATGTGGAGTACGGTGTATAAGCATGGTGACGAGTATCTACACATCGGTGTCTAGCATGACCGTGAGTCTTAATTGTTTTTAAATCGAATGATGTGACACCACTACCTTGTCTAATGAATAAATTTCTTATAATGTGAACGGTTGAGGAGGAATTGTGATTGGTATATTTTGGAACGTTGGTTCGAACAAGAATGTGATAGTTGAGAAAGAAATGATTCAAAAGAGGATGTGTTGTGATTATTCCCTTGCCGGGACGTGTAGACTATTATTATGTACTCTCCCTTGTCGGGATATTTGGGCTGTTAGTTGTACCCTTGCCGGGTTAAAGTGTTATGTTGTCGAATTCTCCTAATGGGGCCTTCTTTCCAAAGTCAGATATTTTGAATTATATATGGGATCGTGTGGCACGCCGACCACTTATATATTATGAAAATGGGATCGTGTGGCACGCCGACCACTTATATACTATAATATGGGATCGTGTGGCACGCCGACCACTTATATATTATGAAAATGGGATCGTGTAGCATGCCGTCCACTTATGAATTAAGAAATGGGATCGTGTGGCGCGCCGACCACTTATATATATGAGCTATGATATTGAGATAGTTTCGTCGTTATATCCATTGATCTGTATTCGCTGTGTTTTTCCCGAGCATGCCCCCTTCCCCTTTTTAGTTGATATTCTCTGTTGTTATTTTCTGTTGCCTTGTATATATCTATCTGCATAGGTTGTTTTTGGTAGGCCCTGTCTAGCCTCGTCACTACTTCGCCGGGGTTAGGCCAGGCACTTACCAGCACATTGGGTCGGTTGTGCTGATGCTACACTTCTGTGCTTTTTGCACAGATCATAGTACCGGAGCAGGAGCCTTTGGTCAGCAGTAGGAGCGTTGGGAGCTTACTTCAGTCCGGAGATTCCGAGGTAGCTTGTTGGCGTCCGCATGGCCCGGAGTCTCTCTTATCTCTGCTTTTCGTTTGATTTTCCTTGTATCGGATCATACAGTACTGTATACTCATTCAGACTTTGTATTTAGCATTCAGTAGAAGTTCGTGAGTTAGTGACACCAAATCTGGGTAGAGGTGTATGTGAAATTCCGTACTTGGTTTCTGTTATTTATGTTTCGAGATTTCCGCTTTTATGTTAATTGCCTCATTCTTCTTTATTTTGCTAATGATAATGAGAAAAGTGTTAAATTAATTGGCTTGCCTAGCTCCTATCAGTAGGCGCCATCACGACTCCCGAGGGTGGGAAATCCGGGTCGTGACATTGATTGATTTAAATTAATATGGATGCTAAATATTAAATTTAAAAGCTTTGAATTCGATATTCTAGTTTTACAATTTTCTTGATTTATTTGGATTGGGTGTTCTTGCAAATTATTAATAATATCTGTTGGAGTTTATATCTTAATTTTGAGAAAAATTGATTAAGGGTAGAGTTGATTTTAGGTAAAAATTCATATTGAAACTCAAAAAAGAAATAGTATGTTAATTGTATCAGAATTGTATTTAAATTGTAACATATACATCAATACCTAAAAGATAGTTGTATTATAAATGTATCATACTTGTATCACAATTGTATCTTATACATTAGTAATACCTAAAACAATACTTGATATAAACTAATACAATTATTATACATTTGTAATACAAACTGCGATACATTTCTGAAAAAATGTGATCCTCATTTTCTTCGAGTTTTAATCACAACTTTAAACTCTATTATAATATTATATTATAATTGTATTAGTATGGTATCATGTATTGTTTTAGGTATTGATGTATCAAAGACAAGTAACATATAATTTTGATATAATTGTGACACAATTCTAAAAAAAATTGTGATACATTTATCATACAATTACTGCAACTTCGTTTTCTTCAAGATTCAATCAAAAATTTTACCTAAAAACCAACTCTAAACTTGACCAACTTCCCTTAAAATTGAGAAATAAACTACAAGGTATATTCTTCATCATTTGCAAAAATACCCAATTGTCACGACCCAAAATTCCTCCGAAGGAATCGTGATGGCACCTAATTTCTAAACTAGGTAAGCCTAACATTAACTAAGATAACATTTATATTTGCTAACTTTGAATTTAAATAACTCTTAACAAATTGCAATTTCCAAAATCGGTGGTACCAGTCATAAGCCTTTCTAAGAGTAGTTATACAAAATAAATACATCACTATTCCGAAACAAAAGGAACAAATGGAAATAAGTACAAGTGAAGGTGACTCCGAGGCCTGCGAACGCTGCAGCAGGTTTACCTTGAGTCTCCACCGCAACGATCCGCACAGCTACTACCGATCAAATACTTGGATCTGTACACAAAATGTATAGAAGTGTAGTATGAGCACACCACAGCCGTGCCCAGTAAGTATCAAGATTAACCTCGATGGGGTAGCGACGAGGAACAGTCCAGACACCTACTAGTCGAATAAATTGAACAGGATATGATAATAAACTATCAACCTAAAGATGACAAAGTAATATCAACAGCAGGGAAAGAACAAACTACAATCATAGAAACAATAAAAGGAAACACGGATGGAAAACGAAAGATAACCAAGTAAATTAACACCAACATAGCTGGAACACAGACAAGTAAAAATGTACTCAATTAAGGAAGGCGATGTCAGCTCAATAAGTCATATCATTTCTGATGCACAATTCCAGCCATCTAAAACTCGATGTCTCATATCATAACCTCAATTACAAAACCTTTAGCACACCCGGCACCTTGTGCCCACATATTTCTATCTCACTGCACAACAACGTTCTCATGTTACTCAGTACATAGGGTCCATAACCAATGCAATTAAGATGTTCAAGGAGTCTCCTTTACATAACATAAAGTAGAGTACAACTTCTAAACCAATTAGGAACTCAGCAAGAAAAGATGAAGTTATTTTTAGAAATCATTTGAATAATGAAAGTACCATTTTAAATTAAAATACAACATCGAATGAATTATTATCTTTAACATGGGATTTAATAATTTAACTTAGTAGAAATTCCATTTTAAAAAAATACAACCTCAGACAGTTTAAGGGAATTTAATTGAGTAACTAATTGAATTAAAAATGAAACAATTATTAAAATTTGAAGTATTGAATATATATATATATATATATATATATATATATATATATATATATATATATATATATATATATATATATATACGGCGAAGTATTGAAAACACTATAGGGTTCCATCACAAAGGATCACAACAGTAAAGGAATCTGAACAGTTAAAACACCTGAATTGATAACAACGAATAAACACAAGGAAAATAGAAAGTGCACGGCATCACCCTTCGTGCGTTATCACTCTTCCTCACCATACGCATAAATAGAAATGTGCACGGCATCACCCTTCGTGCTTTAACTCTCTCATAACATGGCACGACATCACCCCTCATGCATCAACTCTCATAATCATGGCACGGCATCATCCTTCATGCATTAACTCTCATAATCATGGCACGGCATCATCCTTCCTGCATTAACTCTCATAATCATGGCACGGCATCACCCTTCGTGCATTAACTCTCATAATCATGGAACGGCATCACCCTTCGTGCATTAACTCTCATAATCATGGCACGGCATCATCCTTCATGCATTAACTCTCATAATCATGGCACGACATCACCCTTCGTGCATTAACACTCACTCACAATATCATGCACGACATCACCCTTCATGCTTTACACTCTTTCTCACCCAAACAATAGAAGCAATAAATCCCGGCAAGGGAATCAACAATATGAACAATAACATCTCGGCAAGGGAATCAACAATAATCCAACAATCCAACCACAAGGAATTGCACCACCAAGAGTATGAATACACGGCAACAAGAGAATCACGGAAAAACCAAGAAGCGTAATAACCTTAACAAAATAACAAGACACAATAAGCACATGATAACTACACCGGTGACCACAATAATTTGAACACCTAGCATATATGCATGGGGTCATAGAGAAATTCACAATTAAGGGATAACAAAACAATAAGGAGAACAATCACTTCAATTAAGGCAAATAAGGGCCACGTAACAAGTAAGAGTTAGGGGAAAAGCTAACAGTCATATAGAGGTAAAGCAAACAATTAGGGAGCCCAAGCATAACTGAAAAACTTCTCACTTAATGAACATAAGGACCTAAGAACCCTAAAGGCAAATTTCCCACAAATAAGTCCGAGCACACACTCGTCACCTCGCATGCACGGACTACAATTAGCATAGAAGACTCAAATTAAGTCCCCCACACAAGGTTAGGCAAGATACTTATCTCAATCAGGTCAATTCAATACTCAATTTAGCCTTTCCTTTACCAGTTCATCAACGCTCGGCTCAATCTAGCCAAAAAATGACTTGAATACATCAAACAATGCAAGAGAAAACAATTTCAATTAACAAAACTATGATTCTTATACAATTTGCAAAAAGTCAACAAAAGTCAACTCCCTGGGCCCGCACCTTGGAACCCGATAAAATTACAAAAAACCGAACACTCATTCTGCTATGAGTTCACTCATACAAAAATTATCTAATTCCAATAATATTTGGTCATTCAAATCATCATTTTACATTTTTTGAAAAACTTTACAAATTTTCCCCAAATTCCATCCCAAATCACGAATCAAATGATGAATTCAATGATAGATTCATGTATTTTAGCCAAATCCGAGTTAGAATCACTTACCCCGATGAATTTCTTGAAAAACCTTCGAAAAATCGCCAACATCCGAGCTCTCTAGGTCAAAATATGAAATAAAACCCTAAATCTCGTATTTATAGTGCACCTTTCAGATTCCTATCACCGCTGACCGCGGTACATCACCGCTGACCGCGGAAAATCACTGTTGACCGTGGTAAATCACTGCTGACCGCGCTTCTGGTGGCTGCACGGACATGCCTCAGTATTTTAGGTATGTAGCCTCTCGAAGATAAGTACGGACGTCTCCGTACTGATCCGCAAGACTCTACTAAACCTGCTAATGACTCGTAGCACCTATGAACCTAGAGCTATGATACCAACTTGTCACGATCCAAAATCCCTCCGAAGGAGTCGTGATGGCACCTAGTCTCTAAACTAGGTAAGCCTAACATTAACTGAGATAACATTTATATTTGCTAACTTTAATTTAAATAACTCTTAACAAATTACAATTCCCGAAACCGGTGGTACCAGTCATAAGCCTTTCTAAAAGTAGTTATACAAAATAAATACATCACTGTTCCGAAACAAAAGGAACAAATGGAAATAAGTACAAGTGAAGGTGACTCCGAGGCCTGCGAACGTTGCAGCAGGTTTACCTTGAGTCTCCACCGCAACGACCCGCACAGCTACTACCGACCAAATACGTGGATCTGTACACAAAATGTACAGAAGTGTAGTATGAGCACACCACAACGGTGCCCAGTAAGTATCAATACTAACCTCAGTGGGGTAGTGACGAGGAACAGTCCAGACACCTACTGGTCGAATAAATTGAACAGGACATGATAATAAACTATCAACCTAAATATGACAATGTAATATCAACAGCAGGGAAAGAACAAACTACAATCAGTAGAAACAATAAAGGGAAACACGGATGGAAAACGAAAGATAACCAAGTAAATTAACACCAACATAGCTGGAACACAGACAAGTAAAAATGTACTCAATTAAGGAAGGCGATGTCAGCTCAATAAGTCATATCATTTCTGATGCACAATTCCAGTCATCTCAAACTCGAGTCTCATATCATAACCTCAATTACCAGACCTTTAGCACACCCGCCACCTTGTGCCCACATATTTTTATCTCACTGCACAACAACGTTATCATGTTACTCAGTAAATAGGGTCCATAACCAATGCAATTAAGATGTTCAAGGAGTCTCATTTACATAACATGAAGTAGAGTACAACTTCTAAACCAATTAGGAACTCAGCAAGAAAAGATGAAGTTATTTTTAGAAATTATTTGAATAATGAAAGTACCATTTTAAATTAAAATACAACATCGAATGAATTATTACCTTTAACACGGGATTTAATAATTTAACTTAGTAGAAATTCCATTTTAAGTAAAATACAACCTCAGGCGGTTTAAGGGAATTTAGTTGAGTAACTAATTAAATTAAAAATGAAACAATTATTGAAATTTGAAGTATTGAAATATATATATAAATACGGCGAAGTATTGAAAACACTATAGGGTTCCATCAGAAAGGATCACGATTGTAAAGGAATCTGAACAGTTAAAACACCTGAATTGATAACAACGAATAAATACAAGGAAAACAGAAAGTGCACGGCATCACCCTTCGTGCTTTAACTCCCTCATAACATGGCACGACATCACCCTTCGTGCATCAACTCTCATAATCATGGCACGACATCACCCTTCGTGCATTAACTCTCATAATCATGGCATGGCATCACCCTTCGTGCATTAACTCTCATAATCATGGCACATCATCACCCTTCGTGCATTAACTCTCATAATTATGGCACAGCATCACCCTTCGTGCATTAACTCTCATAATCATGGCACGGCATCACCCTTCGTGCATTAACTCTCATAATCATGGCACGGCATCACCCTTCGTGCATTAACTCTCATAATCATGGCACGGCATCACCCTTCGTGCATTAACACTCACTCACAATATCATGCACTACATCATCCTTCGTGCTATACACTCTTCCTCACCCAAATAGTAGAAGCAATACATCCCGGCAAGGGAATCAACAATAAGAACAATAACATCCCGGAAAGGGAATCAACAACAATCCAACAATCCAACCACAAGAAATTCCACCACCAAGAGTATGAATACACGGCAACAAGAGAATCACGAAAGAACCAAGAAGCGCAATAACATTAACAAAACAACAAGACACAATAAGCACGTGATAACTACATCGGTGACCACAACAATTTGAACACCTAGCATAAACGCACGGGGTCATAGAGGAATTCACAATTAAGGGATAACAAAACAATAAGGAGAACAATCACTTCAATTAAGGCATATAAGGGCCACGTAACAAGTAAGAGTTAGGGGGAAAAGCTAACAATCATATGGAGGTAAAGCAAACAATTAGGGAGCCCAAGCATAACTGAAAAACTTCTCACTTAATGAACATTAGGACCTAAGAACCCTAAAGGCAAATTTCCCACAAATAAGTCCGAGCACACACTCGTCACTTCGCATGCACGGACTACAATTAGCATAAAAGACTCAAATCAAGTCCCTACACAAGGTTAGGCAAGATACTTACCTAGATCCGGTCAATTCAATACTCAATTTAGCCTTTCCTTTACCAATTCATCAACGCTCGGCTCAATCTAGATGTGACGATCCGGCCGGTCGTCTCATGAGTTACCTCTCCATTTCCCCCATTTCTGCTTCTATATGTATTGTTTATTCGTGTTTCGAGGTATCGGGTTGGTTGGATTGAATCCGGAATGGTTTTGGTGAAGTTTGAGACACTTAGTCTCTTTTAAGAAGGTTTGAGTTGGAAAAGTCACCGGACATTGACTTATGTGTGGAGGTGATTTATGACTTAGGAGTGTGATCGGAATGGGTTTTGGAGGTCCGGAGTAGAATTAGGCTTGAATTGGCAAAGTTGATATTTTGGCGATTTCCGGTTGGTAGGTGAGATTTTGATCCAGGGGTCGGAATGGAATTCCAAGAGTTTCAGTAGCTTCGTTATGTCATTTGGGATGTGTGTGCAAAATTTCAGGTCATTCGGACGTGGTTTGGTTGGGTTTTTGATCGAAAGCATATTTCGGAAGATTTTTAGAAACTTAGGCTTGAATCCGATGTGTTTTGGGTAATTTGATATTTTTTGAGGTGTTTTGATGATTGGAGCAAGTTTGAATAAGATTTTATGATGTGTTGGTGCTTTTGGTTGAGGTCCCGACGGCCTCGGGTGAGTTTCGGATGGCCATTCGGGTCATTTTTGGAGTTTGGAAGTTGCAAGAAATCTGATCAGGTGTTGCAGAGAATTATCTCTTCACGTTCGCGAGTGGAGACTCGCTTTCGCGTAGAAGGATCTGAGGAAGGCCAGAATTAAGCCTTCGCATTTGCGGGAGGGGCTTCGTGTTCACGGAGGGATTGGAACTTGGTCATCGCGTTCGCGAGATGGGCGTCGCGATCGCGTAGAGTAATTTGGGTCTGAGGGGTTCGAGGCCTTTTGTTCATCGCGTTCGCATATGGATTATCGCGTTCGCGGAGGTGTAGGAGGAAGAAGCATTACGTTTACGATGGGAGTGTCGCGTTCGCGAAGAGTACAAAGTGGTCAACGTAAGTTTATGCTACGCGAACGCGTGGGTTTGACCGCGTTCGCGAAGGAGGAAAGTCAGGCCTGGGCAGAATGTTTTTAAGTCGTCTTGTCCACGATTTTGGGTCTATTTTCACCCATAGTTGATCATTTTGAGAGCTTTTTGAAGGAGATTAAAGAGGGATTCAAGGGGAAACGATTTGAGGTAAGATATTTTGGACTTAAAACTCGATTCTATTGTGAAATCTACCTAGAAAATCATGGAAACTTAAGCTAAAATGGAAGAACTAGGGCTTGGAATTTTGGACCTTTAATTTGGGATTTAAAGGGTCATTTGTGGACGGATTTTAATGTTTTTGGTATGTATGAACTCGTGGGGAGATAAGGAACCTATTGGTGTAAAAATTTCTGAGTTTCGAGAAGTGGGCCTGGGGCTCGGGTTTTGCTAATTTCAGGATTTTTGGTATTTTTCGATTGTTTTCGCTTAGGCTTTGTTCACTTAGCATATTATGACGTATTCGTTCTGATTTTTGATAGATTCGATGCACGTGGAGGCCAATTCGAAGGGCAAAGGCATCATGAGCTAGGGATTTAGCCGGTTCGAGGTGAGTAATACTTGTAAATGATGTTCTGAGGGTTTGAAACCCCGGATTGTGAATCGTAGTACTATGTTGAGGTGAGGCACACGCTCGATGATGAGCCTGGGGTCATATACTATTAGGGATTTGGACTTGGTCCGTCCCGATTGATGATTTTACCGCGTATTTGATTTAAAGCTATTTGTTGTCATCGTTTATTGGGCTGAATGCCATATTTGGGCTTCGTGCCAACTTCCTGAACCCTTCGGGGCCTTTATTTGATATTTTCCTCACTGTTTTGATTTACTACTTGAACTCAGTCATATTAAATTCCACTGTTTTACCACTCAGCCGTTTTTACTCAGTTTGAGACATAAATGATATTTTAAATGATGTTTGGGCTGAGAAATACTGTTTTACTATTGCCCGAGGGGCTTGTGATGATTTTTGACTGAGTAATGCCGAGGGCCTATATTGTGAGGGGATACTGATAGTGATTGGACGCCGAGAGCCTGAGACGTGTACGCCACGAAGTGGATTGATTGTTATGAGGCCGAGGGCCTAGATTTGATGCCACGAGATGACTTGTAATTGCGCTTGGGCCGTAAGGGGCCCCTCCAGGAGTCTGCACACCCCCAGTGAGCGCGGGTACCCAGTGTGATGTGAGATTGAGACCGAGGGGCTGTTACTGTTGTGAGATGTTGCCCGAGGGGTGGATGTGGTGTTACTGTGCCCGAGGTGCGAACTTTTATTTGTTTACTTTATCATAAATATTTGTCAATTACCTGTTTACTGGTTTAAAGAGCATTTTTCCTGATTCTTACTGGTTTTTCCTGATTATAAATGATTTTACTGCTTCATTATAGTCTGTCTTGTGCTTTACGTGTTTTCTTACTTACAGTCATTATTTATATTCATTACTCACTGAGTTGGAGTACTCACTTTACTCCCTGCACCCTGTGTGCAGATTCAGGCATAGCTGGTTCCGCTCCGGAGTGTTGATTTCCTCCAGTTCCAACCGGGCTTTTTCGGAGATTACGAGGTAGTTGTTGGCGTCCGCAGTCCCGTGTCTTTACTCTTCTATCATTTCTGTTTCCTACAAACACTTGTAGTAGTTTATGACTTTAGCAGACTGTACTGTGATTCGTAGATGCTCTTGACTTGTGACGCCCCGGTTAGGGCTGTGTTAGGTTGGATTTCCGCACTATTCTTGATATTTCCGCTACTTAGAATTATTAAATCATGTTTAGACTATTTTGTATTGTTTAACTATTATAAAAGAGGAATTGGATTAAACTGGCTGGCCTTGTCTTCACGAGAGGCGCCATCACGACCGGATTCGGGGTTAGGGTCGTGAGAAGTTGATATCAGAGCCTAGGTTACACAGGTCTCACGAGTCATGAGCAGGTTTAGTAGAGTCTCGCGGATTCGTACGGAGACGTCTGTATTTATCCTCGAGAGGCTGTAAAACCTTTAGGAAAAAACTTCACATTCTTGAAATTCTTATCGTACGAGTTTGTTGATCCGAGTACTAAACTTCTGTTGTTCCATTCTCTCGCAGATGGTGAGGACACGCGCTACCGAACAGGATGGACAACCACCAGTGCCACCAGCTGCGGCCACCAGAGGCCGAGGACGTGGTCGTGGTCGTGGTAGAGGCAGAGCAGCGAGGGTAGCACCTGTAGATCCACCAGCTGCCCCAGTTCAGGACCAGGTCCCAGCTATGGACCCTCCAGCAGCACCAGCTCAGGCACCAGCTGTGCCTATTGTGATTCCGGGTCTTCAGGAGGCCTTGGCTCAGATCTTATCAGTTTGCACTGGCCTAGCTCAGGCGGCTTCAGCTACTACAGCCGCAACTACTTCACAGGCCGGGAGAGGCAGTCAGACTCCCGCCGCCCACACACCTGAGCAGGTCGTGCAGGGACTTCAGACACTGGGGGCACATCCAGCCCAGCCGGCACCAGCTGCTCAGGACTATGTGGTTCCTGTCATGCCAGAGGATGAGCAGCGCAAGTTGGAGAGATTTGGGAGACTTCATCCTCCGTCATTCAGCGGAGTAGATGGCGAGGATGCCCAGGGCTTTTTAGACAAGTGTCAGAGGATGCTTCGCACAGCCGGTATTCTGGAGACCAGCGGGGTCGCTTTCACTACTTATCAGCTTTCAGGACCTGCTTTTACTTGGTGGGAGGATTTTGAGAGGCGTAGACCTGCTGGTGCAACACCCTTATCCTGGCAGCAGTTCTCCGTTCTCTTTCTGGAGAAGTATGTACCACAGTCTCGCAAAGAGGAGCTGCGTAGACAGTTTGAGTGGTTGCGTCAGGGAGACATGACCGTGTCACAGTATGAGTTGAGATTCTCTGAGTTGGCTCGTCATGCCATCTGGTTGGTCCCGACAGATCGAGAGAGGATCAGGAGGTTTGTCGATAGTCTTACTTATCAGCTCTGTATCCTTAAGACTAAGGAGAGGGTGACCGGTGCTACATTCTAGGAGGTTGTGGATATTGCCAGGGAGATTGAGTCTGTCCATCGCCAGGAGCGAGAGGAGAGGGAGGCCAAGAGGCCTCAAGGATCTGGTAGCTACAGTGGTGGTCCTTCAAGGGGCCATTTCCAGCACGGCAGAGGCCGACAGTTCTGCCAGGGTCAGTCTGATCGCTCAGGTTATCGAGGAGCATCGTCGGGTCATGGTTCCCACAGTTCTCACCAGGGCCATTCTTCACTTAGCGCCCTCCCAGCTCAGAGCTCATCCTGTGCTCTATCTGTTCAGGGCTCTTCTACACCGAGTGCATCTGCTGGTCACTCCGGTGCGTGGGGTTCCCATCAGTCACCTTCTCCAGCGCCTAGGAGTTGTTATGAGTGTGGCAAGGTGGGCCACATGTGGAGGAAGTGTCCCCGCCGTGTTGCTAGTTCATCTCAGCAGAGGGGCCAGTCATCAGCTTGAGCTCCAACTGCTCCACCACCACCCGCCCAGCCAATTAGGGGTGGGGATCAGTCAGCCAGGGGTCGCCCTAGAGGGGGAGGTCGATCAGGCCCGTTTCTATGCTATTTCAGGTAGATCCAATGTTGTTGCCTCCGACGCTGTCATTACAGGTATTATTTCAGTATGCCATAGAGATGTCTCTGTGCTATTTGATCCCGGTTCTACCTATTCTTATGTGTCATCGTACTTTTCTCATTATTTGGGTACTCCTCGTGAGTTTCTTGCTTCACCTGTCCATGTATCTACCCCGGTGGGCGATACTGTTGTTGTAGACCCTGTGTACCGGTCGTGTGTAGTGATTATTGGGGGTCTGGAGACCCGAGTTGATCTTTTATTATTGAGTATGGTGGATTTCGACGTTATTTTGGGCATGGATTGGCTACCTCCGTGTCGCGCTATTCTGGACTGTCATGCCAAGACAGTCACATAGGCTATTTCGGGTGTGCCACGGATTGAGTGGCGTGACGTGACTGATTATGTTCCTAGTAGAGTGATCTCTTTCTTAAAGGCCCAGCATATAGTTGGGAAGGATTGTTTATCGTATCTTGCTTTTGTGAGGGATGTTGGAGCTGAGACTCCCAGTATTGATTCTGTCCCAGTTGTGAGGGATTTCCCTGATGTACTTCCTGCAGACCTGCCGGGCATGCCCCCGGACAAGGATATTAATTTTGGTATTGACCTATTTCTATTCCGCCGTATCGTATGGCACCAGCGGAGCTGTAGGAGTTAAAGGAGCAGCTTCAGGAACTCCTAGATAAGGGGTTCATTCGGCCTAGTGTGTCACCTTGGGGTGCGCCGGTCTTGTTTGTGAAGAAAAAGGATGGCACAATGAGAATGTGCATCGATTATAGGCAATTGAATAAGGTAACAGTTAAGAACAAGTATCCCTTACCTCGCATTGATGATTTATTTGACCAGCTTTAGGGGGCGAGGGTATTCTCGAAGATTGATCTCCATTCGGGTTATCACTAGTTGAAGATCAGGGATTCGAATATTCTTAAGACGGCCTTCAGGACCATATATGGTCACTATGAGTTCCTGGTTATGCCTTTTGGGCTGACTAATGCCCCAACAGCGTTCATGCATCTGATGAACAGCGTGTTCCAGCCTTATCTTGACTCATTTGTCATAGTTTTTATTGATGATATCTTGGTGTATTCGCGTAGTCGGGAAGAGCACGCGGAGCATTTGAGGGTTGTATTGCAGAGATTGAGGGACGAGAAGCTTTATGAAAAATTCTCCAAATGTGAGTTTTGGCTCAGTTCAGTGGCATTCTTGGGGCACGTGGTGTCCAGTGAGGGTATTCAGGTTGATCCAAAGAAGATAGAGGCGGTGCAGAGTTGGCCCAGACCGTCCTCAACCACATAGATTCATAGTTTTCTTCGTTTGGCAGGCTATTATCGCCGATTTGTTCAGAGATTCTCATCTATCGCATCGCCCTTGACCAAGTTGACTCAGAAGGGTATTTCATTTGTATGGTCAGACGAGTGTGAGGAGAGCTTCCAGAAGCTCAAGACAACTTTGACCACAGTTCCAGTGTTGGTTTTGCCATCAGCTTCAGGTTCATATACCGTGTATTGTGATGCTTCGAGAGTAGGGATTGGTTGTGTGTTGATGTAGGAGGGTAGAGTTATTGCTTATGCTTCTCGCCAGTTGAAACCCCATGAGAAGAACTACCCCGTTCATGATTTGGAGTTGGCTGCCATAGTTCATGCGTCGAAGATTTGGAGGCATTACTTGTATGGCGTATCTTGTGAGGTATTCACTGATCATCGCAGTCTTCAGCATTTGTTCAAGCAAAATGACCTTAATTTGAGGCAGCGGAGATGGTTGGAGTTGCTTAAGGATTATGATATCACCATATTGTACCATCCGGGGAAGGCCAATGTGGTGGCCGATGCTTTGAGCCGAAAAGCAGTTAGTATGGGGAGTTTGGCATATATTCCAGTTGGGGAGAGACCTCTTGCGGTTAATGTTCAGGCCTTGGCCAATCTGTTCGTGAGGCTGGATATTTTGGAGCCCAG
Organism: Nicotiana attenuata; assembly: GCF_001879085.1. Taxonomy (NCBI): domain Eukaryota; kingdom Viridiplantae; phylum Streptophyta; class Magnoliopsida; order Solanales; family Solanaceae; genus Nicotiana; species Nicotiana attenuata. The sequence goes on along the minus strand of NW_017670975.1, from coordinate 263,902 downwards.
TCGGGTATTGGCTTGTGTGATTTCTCGGTCTTCCCTATATGAGCGCATCAGAGAGCGCCAGTATGATGATCCACACTTGCTTGTTCTTAGGGACAGAGTTCAACATGATGATGCCAGAGATGTGTCTATTGGAGATGATGGGGTATTGAGGATGCAGGGCCGGATTTGTGTGCCCAATATGGATGGGCTTCGGGAGTTGATTCTGGAGGAGGCCCATAGCTCGCGGTATTCTATTCATCCAGGAGCCGCGAAGATGTATCAGGATCTTAGACAGCATTACTGGTGGAGGAGAATGAAGAAAGATATTGTGGGTTTTGTAGCTTGGTATCTCAATTGTTAGCAGGTGAAATATGAGCATCAGAGACCGGGTGGCTTGCTTCAGAGGATGGATATTCCTGAGTGGAAGTGGGAGCGGATCACTATGGATTTTGTAGTTGGACTCCCTCGGACTTTGAAGAAGTTCGATACTATTTGGGTGATTGTGGATAGGCTGACCAAGTCCGCGCACTTCATTCCTATCTGTACTACTTATTCTTCAGAGAGGTTGGCAGAGATATATATTCGGGAGATTGTTTGGTTGCATGGTGTCCCAGTTTCCATCATTTCAGATCGGGGCACTTAGTTTACTTCCCAGTTCTGGAAGTCTGTTCAGTGAGAGTTGGGTGCTCAGGTACAGTTGAGCACAGATTTTCACCCTCAGACGAACGGCAGTCCCAGCGCACTATTCAGATATTAGAGGATATGCTACGCGTTTGTGTTATTGATTTCGGAGGGTCATGGGATCAGTTTCTACCGCTTGCAGAGTTTGCCTATAACAACAGCTACCAGTCGAGTATCCAGATGGCTCCATATGAGGCTTTGTACGGGAGGCGGTGTAGATCTCCAGTTGGTTGGTTCGAGCCCGGGGAGGCTAGGCTTTTGGGGATAGATTTGGTTCAGGATGCTTTAGATAAAGTGAAGGTAATTCGGGAGAGACTTCGTACAGCGCAGTCGCGGCAAAAGAGTTATGCTGACAGGAAGGTTCGAGATGTGTCCTACATTGTTGGTGAGAAGGTCCTGTTGAAGGTTTCGCCCACGAAGGGTGTTATGAGATTCGGAAAGAAAGGGAAGTTGATTCTGCGGTTCATTGGGCCTTTTGAGGTACTTCGGAGGATTGGGGAGGTGGCTTATGAGCTTGCCTTGCCACCCAGCTTGTCGAGTGTGCATCCGGTTTTCCATGTTTCTATGCTCCGTAAGTATATTGGATATCCGTCTCATGTTCTGGACTTCAGCACGATTCAGTTGGAGGGTGAATTGACTTATGATGTGGAGCCAGCAGCTATTCTGGAGCGTCAGGTTCGGAAGTTGAGATAAAAAGATATAGCTTCGGTGAAGGTGCAGTGGAGATGTCGGCCCGTGGAGGAGGCTACCTAGGAGATCGAGCGGGAGATGCGGAGCAGATATCCTCACTTGTTTGAGGCTCCAGGTATGTTTCTTGACTCGTTCGGGGACGAACGTTTATTTAAGTTGGGGAGGACGTGACGACCCGGCCGATCGTCTCATGAGTTACCGCTCTGTTTCCCCCCATTTCTGCTTCTTTATGTATTGTTTATCCGTGTTTTGAGGTATCGGGTTGGTTAGATTAAATCCGGAATGGTTTTGGTGAAGTTTGAGACACTTAGTCTCTTTTAAGAAGGTTTGAGTTGGAAAAGTCAACCGAACGTTGACTTATGTGATAGAGGGCTCGGATGTGAGTTCTGATGGTTCGGTTAGCTTCGGTAGGTGATTTATGACTTAGGAGCGTGATCGTAATGGGTTTTGGAGGTCCGGAGTAGAATTATGCTTGAATTGGCAAAGTTGATATTTTGGCGATTTCTGGTTGGTAGGTGAGATTTTGATCCAGGGGTCGGAATGGAATTCCGAGAGTTGCAGTAGCTTCTTTATGTCATTTGGGATGTCTTTGCAAAATTTCAGGTCATTCGGACGTGGTTTGGTTGGGTTTTTGATCGAAAGCGTATTTCAGAAGATTTTTAGAAACTTAGGCTTGAATCTGATGTGTTTTGGGTAATTTGATGTTCTTTGAGGTGTTTTGATGATTGGAGCAAGTTTGAATAAGATTTTAGGATGTGTTGGTGCTTTTGGTTGAGGTCCCGGGGGCCTCGAGTGAGTTTCGGATGGCCATTCGGGTCATTTTTGGAGTTTGGAAGTTGCAGAAAATCTGATCAGGTGTTGCAGAAAATTATCTCTTCGCGTTCGCGAGTGGAGACTCGCATTCGCATAGAAGGATCTGAGGAAGCCAGAATTAAGCCTTCGCGTTTGCGGGAGGGGCTTCGTGTTCGCGGGAGGGGCTTCGCGTTCGCAGAGGGATTGGAACTTGGTCATCGCGTTTGCGAGATGGGCGTCGCGATCGTGTAGAGTAATTTGGGTCTGAGGGGTTCGAGGCCTTTTGTTCATCGCGTTCGCGTATGGGTTATCGCGTTTGCAAAGGTGTAGGAGGAAGAAGCATCGCGTTCGCAATGGGAGTGTCGCGTTCGCGAAGAGTAAAAAGTGGTCAACGTAAGTTTGTGCTACGCGAACGCGAGGGTTTGACCGCGTTCGCGAAGGAGGAAAGTCAGGCTTGGGCAGAATGTTTTTAAGTCATCTTGTCCGCGATTTTGGATCTATTTTCGCCCATAGTTGATCATTTTGAGAGCTTTTTGAAGGAGATTAAAGAGGTATTCAAGGGGAAACGATTTGAGGTAGGATTTTTCGGACTTAAAACTCGATTCTATTGTGAAATCTACCTAGAAAATCATGGAAACTTAAGCTAAAATGGAAGAATTAGGGCTTGGAATTTTGGACCTTTAATATTGGATTTAAAGGGTGATTTGTGGACGGATTTTGATGTTTTTGGTATGTACGAACTCGTGGGGAGATAAGGAACCTATTGGTGTAAAAATTTCTGAGTTTCGAGAAGTGGGCCCGGGGCTCGGGTTTTGCTAATTTCGGGATTTTTGGTATTTTTCGATTGTTTTCGCTTAGGCTTTGTTCCCTTAGCATATTGTGACGTATTCGTTATGATTTTGGATAGATTCGACGCACGTGGAGGCCAATTCGAAGGGCAAAGGCGTCGAGAGCTAGGGATTTAGCCGGTTCGAGCTGAGTAATGCTTGTAAATGATGTTCTGAGGGTTTGAAACCCCGGATTGTGCATCGTAGTACTATGTTGAGGTGAGGCACACGCTCGATGACGAGCGTGGGGTCATTTACTATTAGGGATTTGGACTTGGTCCGTCCCGATTGATGATTTTACCGCGTATTTGATTTAAAACTGTTTGTTATCATCGTTTATTGGGCTGAATGCCATATTTGGGCTTCGTGCCAACTACCTGAACCCTTCGGGACCTTTATTTGATATTTTCCTCACTATTTCTATTTACTACTTCAACTCGGTCATATTAAATTCCACTATTAAACTACTCAGCCATTTTTACTCAATTTGAGACTTAAATGATATTTTAAATGATGTTTGGGCTAAGAAACACTGTTTTACTATTGCCCGAGGGGCTTGTGATGATTTTTGACTGAGTAAGGCCGAGGGCCTATATTGTGAGGAGATAATGATACTGATTGGAGGCCGAGAGCCTAAGATGTGTACGCCACGAGGTGGCTTGATTGTTATGAGGCCGAGGGCCTAGATTTGATGCCACGAGATGGCTTGTGATTGCGCTTGGGCCGTAAGGGGCCCCTCCAGGAGTCTGCACACCCCCAGTGAGCGCGGGTACCCAGTGTGATGTGAGATTGAGCCCGAGGGGCTGTTACTGTTGTGAGATGTTGCCCGAGGGGCGGATGTGGTGTTACTGTGCCCGAGGGGCGAACTTTTATTTGTTTACTTTATCATAAATATCTGTCAATTACCTGTTTACTGGTTTAAAGATCATTTTTCCTGATTCTTACTGGTTTTTCCTGATTATAAATGATTTTACCGCTTCATTATAGACTGTCTTGTGCTTTACGTGTTTTCTTACTTTCAGTCATTATTTATATTCATTACTCACTGAGTTGGAGTACTCACTTTACTCCCTGCACCCTGTGTGCAGATTCAGGCGTAGCTGGTTCCGCTCCGGAGTGCTGATTTCCTCCAGTTCCAGGTTGGCTTTTTCGGAGATTACGAGGTAGCTGTTGGCGTCCACAGCCCCGTGTCTCTACTCTTCTATCATTTCTGTTTCCTACAAACACTTGTAGTAGTTTATGACTTTAGTAGACTGTACTGTGATTCGTAGATGCTCTTGACTTGTGACACCCCGGTTAGGGCTGTGTTAGGTTGGATTTCCGCACTATTCTTGATATTTCCGCTACTTAGAATTATTAAATCATCTTTAGACTATTTTGTATTGTTTAGCTGTTTTAAAAGAGGAATTGGATTAAACTGGCTGGCCTTGTCTTCACGAGAGGCGCCATCACGACCGGGTTCGGGGTTAGGGTCGTGACACTAGCCAAAAAAATGACTCGAATACATCAAATAAAGCAAGAGAAAATAATTCCAATTAACAAAACTATGATTCTTGTACAATTTGCAAAAAGTCAACAAAAGTCAACTCCCCGGGCCCGCACCTCGGAACCTGACAAAATTTACAAAAAATCGAACACCCATTCCGCTATGAGTTCACTCATACAAAAATTATCTAATTCCGATACCATTTGGTCATTCAAATCATCGTTTTACATTTTTGAAAAACTTTACAAATTTCCCCTAATTCCATCCGAAATCACGAATCAAATGATGAATTCAATGATAGATTCATGTATTTTAGCCTAATCCGAGTTGGAATCACTTACCCCGATGTATTTCTTGAAAAATCTTCGAAAAATCGCCAAGTTCCGAGCTCTCTAGGTCATAATAAAACCCTAAATCTCGTATTTATAGTTCACCTTCGGATTCCCATCACCGGTGACCGCGGAAAATCACCGCTGACTGCGGTAAATCACTGCTGACCGCGCTTCTGGTGGTTGCACAGAGATGACATAGTATTTTGGCCATATCTTTTTCTACAGGTGTCCAAACTATGATTTCTTTACCTTTCTGGAAACTAAACACGAAGGGCTACAACTTTCGTTTTTGAATCATCTCAAAATTCCTTGTAGACCAAAAGATATAGGCTTCCGAAGTTGGACCAGCGAACCTGCAGATCTTCCATTTTCCGCCTCAGCGCTCCATTTTTCGCCTCAGCGCTCCCCTTCCGCTCTCAGCGGAAAAACCTCCGCCTCAGCGGTAGTTCCTTCGCCCTCAGCGAAGATTTAAGCACCAGAACCATGCTTGAGTTCCGAAAGTGTCCCGATTCACTCAAAACTCACTGGAAACACACCCGAGGCATCCGGAACCTCAACCAAATGTGCCTTCAAGTCTTAAAATACCATACTAACTCAATCGAGCTCTCGAATCACCTCAAACAATAACAAAAACATAAATCGCACACCAATTCAAGCTTAATGAACTTGAAACCTCATACTTCCACAACCGATGCCGAAACCTATCAAACCTCGTCCGAATAACCTCCAATTTTGCACACACGTCGCAAATGACATTACGAACCTACTCAAACTCCCGGAATTCTATTCCAACTCCGATATCATAAAAGTCAACTCTCGGTCAACCCTCTCCATTTTTTCCAAACTTCAACTTTTCCAACTTTCATCGAAATGCCTCAAATTACCCTATGGGCCTCCAAATCCAAATCCGAACACACGCCCAAGTCCAAGATCACCATACGAAGCTATTGACATCATCCAAAACTCATTCCGGAGCCGTTTACTCAAAAGTCAAATTCCGATCAAATTCTCTCCGCTTAAGCTTCCAAAACTATATTCCTTCTTCCAATTCGACTCCAATTCATCTGGAAACTGAATCCAACCATGCACTCAAGTCGATATACATAATGTGATGCTGCTCGTGACCTCAAACTGCCGAACCGGATGCAATTATTCAAAACGACCAGTCGGGTCGTTACACCAATTCAAATAAATCACAATTTTGTAAATTCTGAATATTGAATTCAAAGTTTCTAAACTTTTTAATGGATGTCAATGGAAAACCCTTTGATGCTACAAGTTTAGAGACAAAATTTTTGCCATTTTTGTCTGCATTGTGAGAGAAGTACTGATTTTGGATGATAAGTTTGAGGAAGAGAGAATGAGTTGTAAAATCTTCTAAAAAAATAGATGAAACTTGAAATTTTAGGAGGGGTTTGGTGAATGAGAGAGAATGAGATGCCAAATTTAAGGGATCTTATATTTTTTTATGGTTTTGTACATAAATGATAAATATAAATATAGAATATAATTAAGTACAAACCTATAAAAGTGATATATAACTTTATACTATAGTATAGCTAGGTAATTTTTCTTTTTCCAATGTAAATCATTACTATTTTTCTTGTTCCGAAGTAAATAGGGGTATTATCACTTTTTGCCCGAGCCAGAAATTATTTATATTTGGTAGCCAAAAAAATATATAAAATTTACATAATTTTTGTATATAACATACAAAATGTTTATATATAAATATATATTTTTCGGCTATTATTTTGAGAGCGGCTATTATTTTGAGAGGGTCATTTTCTCAAGTAAAATAGTCTCAAATGGGCCCCCTAAAATTGGGCTTGGGTTTTGTGAGGGGTATTTCGGTGTTTACATCCTCCTAACTCTTCAGGGACAAAATGGTGCTGATCTGTCCCTGTCCACCCCGATTTATATGTTTTGCTTACATATACATTATGAGTTTTTCAAGAATAACACCGTTTGCTTTTCAGCACTGTCACAATCTTCTTCTACCAGAGTCTTTCATATCTAGTCGACTGACCAGAAATACAACCAGTAATCATAAAATCAAGTGTATTCCCTTAGCAGTAAGAGCTCACTCAGCAGCAGCAGCACCAACAATGGTCAAAGCTATTAGAGTTCATGAACTTGGTGGCCCTGAGGTTTAATCTCTTTACATTTTTTGTCCATTTATCTTTAATTTTAGTCATATCGTCAAAAGAAAAAGATCAAATGCTGTGATTTTAATTCATGATCCTATACTGATAAATGATAATATCTGGGTTGGGGCCACTCGATAGTGTTTTGAGGCTACCTTTTTTTTTTTGTGTGTGTGTTAAATAACAATTGTAGCTTCCCTGCACCTCGTCTATTGCATCAGGTACAAAAGCACTAGGCAGAAAGGAGATTATAAGTATATTTTGCTAAAAGATGTTTGTTTTTGCCTTTATCCGGCTCTGCTGTGATATTCATGTTTAAAACTTCAACTTAATTACTTGATGTTTTTTGTTCTTTGGACATCCGGCTAATTTTTAGTGTGTAAGTTCTTAGTTGAAGTTTTTAATTTTATTTTTATGTGTTTTGAGGGTAGCAGGTGAATAAATATTAACGACAAGGCCACTTCTTATGTAGGTTCTCAAATGGGAGGACGTCCAAGTAGGAGAACCAAAGGATGGAGAGATCAAGGTGAAAAATAAGGCCATTGGCCTCAACTTCATTGATGTATATTTCCGAAAAGGAGTTTATAAAGCTGCTGCACTTCCCTTTACACCAGGTGTTTATCACTTATCTCTGTAAATTATTTTCTTCTTCTATATGATGTTTCAAGGTCTCTTCCTGAACTTTTGCGATTGGAAATACGTGTTATATGTGTCAAGATCCTATTTTTAAATTGAAGATATACATTAAACCCCCTTCTCAATTGTAGCCCACTGGTTTGAGGCATCCATTAATTTGAATATCTTCTGCTGGTTATGATTAACTTTAGAACTGCATCATATGCAAAAAGAAAAGCCTGCATCTGCTTTGGCATGAATTTCTCCACTACGCATGGGACGATATGTTGTTTATTGAAAGTTAAATAGGTATTCTCTATATGGAAGTTCCCCTATACCGGAATCTCTGGATATATGTTGAGTTTCAATTCCCTGAAGCATTTCGTCGATTACTATGCCCGTCCACTCACAGCCTAACTCGTTATCCACTTCAAAACTAGTTTTTCGGTACTGCAGATCTGCAATTTAGTCGATGATTCACAGGCAATAAAGAGGCGAAGTAAATTAGATGCATAAAGATTCTGCTTTACCACAAGACCGGTCCGTATACTTGTCCAGCCAAAAAAAAGGACAGGCCATGTACTTCTCATTATTACCATTGGCACTTCAATGGTGATTCTTGTTTCGTCTAGAGAAGGATTTTTTGTGTGTGCATCTAGTTATCATCCGTGTGTATTTGTATGGTTCAACTTCTTTTCTCGTTTCTTGGGACACGCTAGATTCTTACATATGGAGTTATAGAAGATGGTAGAAGTTATTTTTATTTGTTGATAAAGTGTAGAAGATGATAGAAGTATTATGTAGGTAGCATTCAGTTGGGATTAAATTCTTTGTGTCAGGTATGGAGGCCGTAGGGGTTGTGACAGCTGTTGGTCCCGGATTGACGGGGAGGAAAGTTGGAGACATTGTTGCATATGCTGGCAATCCTATGGGTGCATATGCTGAGGAACAGATCCTTCCTGCCGATAAAGTTGTGCCTGTTCCTCCCTCTATTGAGCCCACTGTTGCAGCATCCGTACTTCTCAAAGGCATGACTGCTCAGTTCCTACTGCGCCGCTGCTTCAAAGTACGTAAATCATAGATTTACAGCAGCCCAGTTTCCTTTCTTTCTTTTTTCATCGTTACCTCCTTTGGTTGAACGGGGCATGCTTATATTACAAACTGGATAATTTGCTTATATTACAAACTAGATGATTTGGATTATGCAGTGCAGAAAAAGTCCTCATCCATTAACATTCATTAGCATACAATTACAAGCTTTAAGAACTCTTAAACGGGCATGATGGAGTGTTGTTTTATGATTTATGAATATTTTATCTACATGTTAATCAGTGCGATCATAATACAAGGACCATTTTTAGGGAAGATACTCAATACTATTTGATCAACTCTTATTTGTGGAAATTCAACCTTCAGATATTGACTGCACTACTAATGGATGATTAGCAATTAGATGTACATCCCGTGATGGAGATTCTTTTATTAAGTAAGCCAATCTATAGTTTGGTGATCCAGCAGGTTGCTAGATCCTATGGTTTTTGACAATAGCATCGTGTTTCTCATAGTTAATGCATGAGTAACTACAACTTGAAGAAGTAAAAGGCATGTCCAGTGGTATGTCTAGGTGTGATTTAGGAGTTGAGGGCTAGCTATCTAGATGAGCATACTACAGATGATTATGGATCTTTTCCTCTTCTACTTTTTGAAGACTTTCCAACTTCTAAATTTTCCCCTGAGCATTTCTTTTTGTATAAATTTTTTTGAGATAACGAGAGAAATAGAAGACAAGGACATTAAAACTATGTATCCTCTATGCATTACAAAGACATAAGTATAGTCCCTACTCCATTTTTTACTCCAGCTATTTGGCAGATTTGTGCTCTGGATGGCTATGCTTCTTCTAAGATCCTGATATTCTCAGTACCCGAGCAACTTTGGGGAGCTGTCGGGTGGCTGATATTCTTTAACTTCCTGTTTCTTTTAATTGATTGTTTGCAGCTAGTTAGTGTAGCAGGAAAAACATCAGGAAATAAAAAATAAAGAAAAAAAATGAATTGTTCGAAACCTTGAAGGTCATGGTATACGTTTTATCATGAGTGCATGGTTTTACTAGTTTCTAGTTCTCTAAAAGGTTAAGTGGTTAACATATGGTATCTACGATCTCTCCTGATCAGTGTCAGCCTGTCAGGTACCCCATAAATTGAATTGTTAGAGATTTTCAGAATCCCTTGGAAATCCCGGACCATGGGAAGGGGGGCAAATACTTTTATACTAAATTTGAAGGTTGACGCCGTCAGAGTTTGTAGAATAGTATGCTATAACCCAAGGGTTTGGCCAAGTGATCAATAAAGTCGGAGGAGAACCATGAGGTCTTTGGTTCATATCCTAGCGGAGGTAAAAAAATACTAGTTGATTTCTTCTCATATGCCCAAGTCTTGGTGACTAGAGTTACCTGGTATCTGTGCTGGTTGGAGGTAGCAGGTACCCTTAGTTGAGATGCTCGCAACCTGGCCCATAAAACCACCGTCATGAAAAAAATAAAAAATAGCATGTTATAAATCCAACATGCTGAACATGAACCATCTCTGCTTCCCAGAGCAGTGATTTTGCAGCATTACTAACTGAATTAAGAGACCAACGAACAGATAGGAAAAGAAATGACCTTTACATGATTTTGGCATGTAATGTTTAGGATATTATCCATCCATTTCTGTTTAGTTGAAACTTTATCACTTTTTAAATCCTTTTTAGTTGAATTGTTTCTTCTCTCTCTTAGTTTCTTAATTACAAACTAATATAGATTCTTTATTTTCATCAATTTTTTTTTTTGATAAAATAAGGTGTTTCATTAGCAAAACGCATCAAGGAGATGCAAGTTACAGAAGTAATGAAATGCAGAAAAAAGAAAAAATAAGAATTGTAGCTCCCTTTACAGTGTCAATCTAAGACCAGGGAGCTAACAAAGTCCAAAAATTGGTCAGTGCTAATTACAGAAGCTCATTTAGTCCAACAAAAAAGATTGAGTAGGCAATTAGCTTTGAGAGTGTGAATTGGAGTTGAGATTCCATCAAAACATCTTCTATTCCTTTCATTCCATAAACACCAAAATATAGCACCAGGGGTCATCAACCAGATTTTTTTATGGTCTTGTCAACTCTCCTTAAACTCCAGCTCAAGTGTGCCTCTTTCATATTCTGTGGCATGACCCAAATCAAGCCAAAAATGCAAAGGAACATATTCCAAAGGTCAAAAGCCACAGGGCAATGCAAAAACAGGTGGTTGACAGTTTCTGCATCTCTCAGACATAGATAACACCTGTTGACCAACTGGAAACCTCTTCTATTGAGGTTGTTTTGAGTTAAGCAAGCCTCATTGAGGGCAATCCAGTTGTGGCAAATGACTTTGATAGGCAGTTTAGTCTTCCATATTAACTTCCAGGGCCATGCATCTAACACCTGGTTCTTGGAATCAGTTTGCCTGTAGCATTCTTTTACCGTGAAGGTGCCCTTGCTTCCCCAGCATATGGTATCTGGTTGGCTCACATCAATATTGTACCCCTCCACTTTTGCTAGCAAATCAAATAGGCTATCAATTTCCCAGTCTTGCACTGCTCTTCTAAAGTGAACATCCCAGTTGCTACCATTTCTGTTTTGAGCTATAGAGGAATTCTGGTGTAGAGCAATCTGATATAGGCTAGGAAACTCATCCATGAGTGAAGATTTGTTTAGCCATTTATCTTTCCAGAATCTTATGCGAGCCCCATTGCCTGGTTTGAAGTGGATGCAATGGAAAAATTCACTCCCCAATTTACTGATGTACTTCCAAGGACCCACACCGTAAGGTGCATTAGAACTTTTAGTGCTCCAGTTATCTCTTTTGCCATGCTTCGCAGTGATCACTTCCTTCCATAGGCTTGATCCTCCCATGTCAAATCCCCAAAGCCACTTCATTAATAGGCATTTATTGTGGGCTGCTAGATCTCTAACTCCCAATCCTCCATTGCATTTCGGCTGAGTGACTTTGTCCCACTTTATCAGATGAAATTTGTGGGTGTTGCTATTTCCCTCCCATAGGAAGTTTCTCCTGATTCTATCCAATTGCTTTAGTACTTTCTTTGGAATGGGAAACAATGACATGAAGTATGTTGGTATGCTTTCAAGCACACTGTTGATGAGAGTTATGCCACCCATGGATATATATTGAAGCTGCCAGGAGGTTAGTCTCTTCTCAAATTTTCCAATGATCCCATTCCATACCTCACAGTTTTTGAACTTAGCACCCAATGGTAGGCCCAAGTATGTTGTAGGTAGAGTCCCAATGCTGCAACCCATAATGCCTGCCAGCTCCTCCAAATTAGGCACTTGATTGATAGGGTAAATTATGCTTTTCAGCACATTTACATGTAACCCTGACAGAGCTTCAAAGAGGAGAAGAGTGAGGTTCAGGTACATAACTTGCGACTTATCTGCCTCACAGAAGATCAAAGTATCATCAGCATATAATAGGTGAGAAATAGTGATTGAGTTCCCAATATTGGAGCCTACTTTGAATCCCTGAATCCACTGCATTTCTCTGGCTTTTTCTAGCATCTTGCTTAGTCCCTCCATGGCTAGAATGAACAGGAAAGGGGAGAGCGGGTCTCCCTGCCTGATCCCTCTTTGAGGGGAGAAGAAGCCCACTGGTTCCCTATTGACTAAAACTGAGTACTTCACTGTTGAGATGCTGAATCTGATCCACCTTATCCATTTGTCTCCAAATCCCATCTTCCTCAGTATAGAGATTAGATAGGACCAGTTCAGTTTGTCAAAAGCCTTCTCTATGTCCAGCTTGCACATAATACCAGGATCCCCAGTTTTAATCCTCCAATCTAAAGTCTCATTAGCTATAAGTGCTGCATTTGTGATCTGTCTATGTTTGATGAAGGCATTCTGGTGACAGGACACAAGTTTACCAATAACCTTCTTCAGCCTTTCTGCTAGCAACTTGGCCACAATCTTATAAACACTTCCAATAAGGCTTATTGGCCTATAGTCTTTGAGCTCAATTGCCCCTTTCTTTTTAGGGATCAAGGCAATGAAAGAAGCATTGCATGATCTCACCATGTAACTGTCACGCCCCAAAACCGAGGGGCGCGACCGGCACTCGACCGGGTAGCCCCAATCAAGCAGACCTGGGTGCCTTTCCTATCCCACGTGCTACCCCGTGTTTTCATTACTCATTAATCAAAGGGAATAGCCATTTATAATTAAAACACCTTTTTACGAACTATACATAACATATATGGTTACTTAGCGAGGTTTACAAGTTACACTGTCCAAATACAAGATACATAAGTACATAGCCACGTTTCCTGTCTACGGAGCCTCTAAGGATACAAAAGAGTTTTATAATACTTGCCGGTAACAAGGCTCCGGCTATACCATACACAAATACCAAAAATAAGACTCCGGGAAGAAAAGCGGCACGAGCCACGCAGGGCCCCGAGAGGAAAGGGGCTCACCAATTCAGCTGACGGGAAGTGAAGGAGTGCTACTGTCGGTGGACTGGAGTACCTACTATAGAACCACCGACAATCATAACACGAATGTAGCGCCCCCGGCAAAAGGGACGTCAGTACATTTGAATTGTACTGGTATGTATGAACAAACTTTACCCCAAGTAGAATCAATCAATACGCAGATAACAAACAGTAATAGAATCAACAATCAAATGCACATGAAAGGAACAACCAAAGCCAAACAAGTTTCACAATCTCTCCTTTTCCCCAATCAACATTATTTCATCACATCAATGATTTCACAACTTTCTCATATTTTCATTTCAATAGTGATTATGATCACTTTTCCACCCTTATTACCTCGGCCACCCTTATTACTTCGTGTTGCGGCGCGCAACCCGATCCCACCGAACAATCACATTTCACACAACAACAACAACAAATCACATTTCACACGACAACAACAACAAATCACCTTTCACACGACAACAACAACAAATCACAAAGAATTTTCATAACCATCAATACCATTTCCATCATATACAACAGCCCGCATACAATTTAAGTCACAACGATAATTGCCCACGACAAGTCACATACGATATTATCACAGTTGTTTCAATTGCATCAATCATGATTTCTTTCCATCATTTTTTACACAGCTTTTACCACATAAACACATTCACACACACACTTGGTTTGTTGCCATTTACTCACACCATTACATCGGGAGACTTAACCAACAACGTTCAAGGCATATCAATCACAAGAATTCACAAATAGTCCACATAGGTATCACATACCAAATACTCGTACACCAAACAAGGTGACTTTACAAAGGTCAAAGTTAGCCATACATACCTGGAATCGAATTTCCCTTTTTACTTCTACTTCGGCTCACCAACAACCTAGTACCGACAATCTAGTTCACAAGTTAACACGTATATCTTAGAATTGAAGTTCACAATTACTACCCGAACTTTATTTAGGTTATCAATCGCCCCTTTTGCAAATTTATACTCCTACCCAATTCTTTTTACTAGATTTTAGGTATTAAAGAACATGCATGTATGTTTTCAACTTTTATTTTCAAGAATCAATGCATGAGAATCCCCTTTTTGTTTAAATCCGAAAACCAATGAAAAAGGGCTGGGTAATTTACCTGCAAGAACAGAGACGAAGACAATTGCTTGAAATTTCCCAGCCCGGTGACTTTGAAGAATCAAATTGATGAAGGTAGGACTTCCTCTCTCAAGAACTCTCTCCCCTCTCTCTAGTTTGTTCAGAAAATATGTTAAAATGAGGGGTTAGGGTGTTTTATTGAAGAAGAGGTCGGGTTTAAAATTTAGAAAAATAGGAGCCCCGAGTCAGGTATGCGATCGCAAAGAAGAAATGCGGCCCGCAGAATAGACCGCAAAAGTGCTCCAAGAATCTGACCCTTCTGTCTGGGTTTGCGGCAGAAATGCGGTCCGCATGCACGTTCTGCGGTTGCATAATGCACCACATAACTGCCCTTTACAAACTTCCAAGATGATTATGCGACGGCTATGCGGTCCGCATATCGGTTATGCGATCGCATAATGGACCGCATTTTGACCTCAAATTTGACTAACACACTGACTCACTTTGCGATAGAAATGCGGTCCGCATACTTGATTTGCGACCGCACTCTGAACCGTATAATAGCACTTTTCTGGAAAACTTTGATTCTTGATTTTTAAATGCTTAGATTAGTACAAAGGGTCCGAACACATTCCTAACACATACTCGGAACTGGGCACTACGAGCTACTAGGTTTTGAGTACATATTTTCACGGGGCCTTACAGTAACATTGCTGATGGAAATGGTTGAGAGCCCCTATCACCTCTGGTTTGATAAACTCCCAGGATTTTTGGAAAAAAGCCAATGTGAAGCTATCTGGACCTGGAGCTTTATGTGGGGCACATGAAAGAATAACATTATGCACTTCTTCTTCGTCAAAGGCTTTCTCTAGCATCTCCCTGTCTTCCCCTGAAAGTGTAGCAACTTCTTCAAAATTAGCTGTAGGTCTCCATCTCTCATTCTCTGTGTACAGGTTCTGATAGAAGCTCAGAATCTCTTCTTTGACTTTTGCCTTGTCTTCTATTAATTCATCATCCACCCGGAGCTTGTCGATATTGTTGAATCTTCTGTGAGAGTTGGCAATTGATTGGAGTACTTTGTGTTCCTGTCACCCTCTTTTAACCATTGACACCTTGATTTTTGTCTCCAAAATGTTTCTTCAGCTTTGGCTAGTTCCTCCAGTTCCACTTTTAAACTCCAGATCTTCTGCTTTTCAGATTGTACTGCGATTCTATTTTCTGTGATGTGTTCTAATGCAGCTAGTTCTTCCAATGCTCTGTTTCTCCTGACTTCCAGCTTGCCAAAGGTTTCCTTGTTCCAATTGGAGATGTCCTTTTTCAGATTCCTCATTTTCTGAGAGAGAATGAAATCCGGACTACCCCTTATCATGTAACCCTGCCACCAACCTTTCAACATGTCTATGAACCCTTCTTGTTGTAACCACATGTTTTCAAACTTGAAATAGGAATGTGTAGAATCCCATTCTCCACACTCCAACAACAATGGCCTATGGTCTGAAATTGGTCTTGGAAGAGCCAGTTGCTTGATTGCTTTGAAGCTCTCTTCCCACTCTGCAGAAACAAAAATCTGTCTATCCTCGATGCCTGTAGAATGTCTTCTCCCCTTGACCAGGTGTATTGTGCCCCGTGAAGAGGTAGATCAATTAATTGGAGATCCAAAATAGTTTCTGTGAAGTTCCTCATAGCTGTGGATCTTCTGGAACAATTGAGTCTTTCAATCTCATATCTACATACATTGAAGTCCCCTCCATACATTAAAATAATTTTATTTTCGTCAAATTATACTGTGTTGCATCGTATTACAGGTTGAACATGGGCACACAGTACTTGTTCATGCTGCAGCAGGTGGAGTTGGCTCCCTATTGTGCCAATGGGCAAATGCCCTTGGTGCTACAGTCATTGGGACTGTATCAACTAAAGAGAAGGCAGCCCAAGCAAAAGATGATGGGTGTCATCATGTCATAATATACAAGGAAGAGGATTTTGTCACTCGTGTCAATGAGATCACATCTGGCCAAGGAGTTGAAGTTGTCTATGATTCTGTTGGGAAAGATACCTTTCAGGTATTGGCATTTAAATTCGTTCTTTTTCAACAAGTTAGTTGCAATTCACTTATAAGAGCTAGCAAAAAAAAAAAAAAGCAATAGTTTCATCAGAATGGTGAAGTTTGTTCATGTAGGTTTGGGTTTGAATTTATCACAATCTTTCTAAATGTTGGAGATCGAAATCTATTTAAGGATAATGAGAACTTGCATTCCAACTTCTCAAGGCAAATTGAACGCGACATCTTTACGTCAGAAAGAGAATGAGCAGGAAAACACGGATAGGCCCAGACTCGGTGACCATGATTAGAAAGTATCTGTTGCATTTATGCCTGTTCCTGAGTAGCCTTTAATTAGGATTTTTTTTTCATCAGGGTTCATTAGACTGCTTAAAAACTCGTGGATACATGGTGAGTTTCGGGCAGTCATCTGGCTTACCAGATCCAGTACCTTTATCAGCTCTTGCAGCGAAATCGCTATTTCTGACAAGGCCGAGCATGATGCATTACACAATAACGAGGGATGAACTACTGGAAACTGCTGGAGAGGTATTTGCAAATGCTGCATCAGGTGTCTTACGTGTCCGTGTCAATCATACTTATCCCTTGTCTCAAGCAGCACAAGCACATGCTGACCTTGAGAGCAGGAAAACATCTGGATCAGTTGTCCTGATTCCAGATGGTGAGCAGAAGTAGTCTACTTTGGTACTGATCCCACATGAAATGTATGAATGGGCATGGCGGATTTCAAGTCTATATAATTCTGAGACGAAGTGCTGAGCTGAACCATAATAAATATTTTTGTACATTCTTTGTCGATTTTCACTTCCCATTATATTTTTTGTATTTGCGTGGATGTTGCATGTCGAATTTCCAGCCATCAGTAAGTGAATGTCATGATATTAGTTCTTTTAGTTTCTTCCCAGCTTATTCCGAGAGTGACAGCTTCTTTAGGCTCAAATTATGGTGGAATCTCGGTTTACGGTAATGTTACAGAATTGCAGGTTGAACGATTCAAGGTCCTGTACAAATAATTTTACTGACTGGAGTTCTCTACCATAGCATATACTCTAGGTCGTAGTGAAATGGCACTCAAGCGACTTTTGGTGCTTTATTGGAATTTTAGCACCAATGATATTACCTCGGAGTTGAATTTCTCTTTTTAGACTTTGGAAGTGTGCCAATGAAAAGGGAATTGGAATTGATCCCCTTGTAATTGTCCGTTTTTAAACTGCTATCATCTCCTTCAGATGTTTTGTCAGTTGCATGAAGCACGTTTATGACGGATTTAGATCCTTTCCTGTAGAAATAAGTCAAACTAATCAGGTTCTTAACCAAATGTTTCCTTCAGCTGTAGAAGCTCTTCCTTCTTTAACCCAAGGGCGGCTCTAAGCCCCCAAATTTTTAAGGCCCCAAAAATCTCAAGTATTACTATATAATGATATATATACTTGTCTTTATGTAGTACGTGCTTTGCACATATATCGCTTATCAACTGTTATAAAGCATCTTTTAAATGATAAATTTTTAATTGCATGTATTCACCAAGTACGTAGATAAAAAAAAAAATTAAAATATTGCTTGAACATTCCAAGATGGATAATTGATTTAGATAATTAGTGTCTTTGCTCTAGATTGCAAACTAATTTTAGATTCATACTACAAAGCATCTATTTTTTTCTCTATCGATATTTGACTAGTCCTTTTTCAAATATAACTCATCATCCTTATGAGGAATAATCTCGTATCGACTTCACAATTGCTATGTAAATCTCCTATTCTCCCACAATTACATAAAAAGGATCAGATTTCAAACTTCCCTTTCGCTTCTATGGGGAGAGAAGTTCCAATGATGGTTGTCTCAGTGTTTACCTCGAAAAATGTGAGTGACAATTAAAAATAATTTGTGGTTTTAAAGATATGTGATATATTCTAATACTAGTGATTATACAAGTAATATTAAGCTTAAGTAAGAAGAATTGGTGAACCAAATCAGTGTTGTTGGAGCAATAGGGGCCTCGAGCTTGATTATCCCAGGGACCTCGAGGTCAGCTAAGAACAATAAAGTATGAACAATAAAGTAAAGACAATAAAGCTGAAAAACAATTGTTGAGCACGTTAAACAAGGAAAGCAGGGTAAAATGTTCTATTGCAGTGAATAATGTGTTTCTTACAAATTATTGGGGTCCCCTTTATATAAGAGGAGAAAACCCTAATATGGTACATTTCCAATCATGATAAAAAATTCTATTGGTACAGCTGTATAACGACCTAGTACGGACTTGTACTATTTCATACAAACTTATCCTATAATTTATGCCCTAATCCACGTGTCCTTGAAAAATTTCCGCTCTTTCTTGAGTGCCTTCGAGACTGTACTGCCCTCGATGTAGGTCGTGCCAGGCCTTCGATCTGCTTACTCGTGGTGTGCGTCCTTCAGCCGGGTCCGACCCTTTCTTCGAGTCGCCCGAACTCGTACTCATAGCCCAATTTAAGACTTCGAAATGAGCTCCTTGATTTTGACCGTATACAAATAAGTTCCCGCGTTTCTTAGAATAAGATGATAAGAAACGATTTGAACCTCGATCTTCCCGAGCCTACATCATGCCCGTGACGTTGGCGCTTGAAGTGACCGGAAATGTCATGTCAGCATGCTGTCCCAAAACGTCCAATGCGTTTCAGCCTTTGTCGGCCACTTGTGTCGCCGGTTCCGTCGTTAGCTTCCTATAAATAAGAAGTTACTTGACTGAACACAAGCTACACTTATTCCTTCTTCATCTACTTTTAGTCTTTTCCCTTTTCTACCTCTTCCTCTAATCACCCATTTCTATGGTTCAAAACTATGACCACAAGGTCACATGGCAGCAACTTTATCAGTTACGCCAAGGCTTCCTTTTTCAAAGCTTCGGCTCAAGACAATGGGAGAAAGGCACTGAATCCCTCCCGTATCAAAAGATATGCGAACTTTACACTGCTGCTCATCTCTCTTAACTTCAACCTGGTGTGGCGCTTCATTCCTTTTGCTTTTCATGGAATGAGGTGGCACTATTATCTACTAACTTTTGCATCCCACACCGGAACAGAGTTCCGAGGATGAACACTCTTGGACTGTTGTTCATGCATCTCGTAACCCCTTTTGGTTTTTTCCTTTTTTGCTTGCTCTTTCTCAATGTATTGTGGCCCAAAACTTCAATGGAATGCTCAATCTCGGCTGCTGGAGATATAAATACATCCATCAAGGGCCTCCTGCCCTATATAAACGTTTCCAAGGACCTAAAATGGTGCCCCCGAGAAAAGGATTTCCGAAGACGATGTTCTCGAGGACGTGGTCTTAGAAGTAGATTAGGTTTTTTGGCTTTTGTTTTTTGCTTCTTTCTTCCTGTGTAAGTATCCTTCGTGGGTGTCGTAGTACTTTGTAAACATTTCTTGGAAGTATGAAAGGATCCTTGTATAACTTTCGGTCCATGCTGAATTTTATTCTACCTTTATTCGTAAAAGACTCGATTATATGATTTCAATGGCTAGCCCAAATATCGAGCTCGGGACATAATAAACCCTTAGATTTTCAATTAATCAATATAATACCCCTCGAGGTTCTCGTTAATCCTCGAGCTAAGCTTAAATGTGAACTCGAAACATCGTGAATCCCGAGCCCGAGTTAGGTGAGGGCGAAATCTCGAAATGAAGTTAATCCTTAGATCTTTTTATAGTCCCCGAGTGAGAAATTTCTCCAACTCGGGTAGCCCTTGGACTTTGCAGTCGAGCGGGTATTTGCTCGAATTTGTAATAAGGATAGCCCTTAGGCCTTTCGAAGTTGGCCCTTAGGCTCTTATACATCGGCCCTTAGGCTCTTTAGGTTGGCCCTTGGGCTCTTATACATCGGCCCTTAGGCTCTTTAAGTTGGGCCGATTCGGCCTCTTAGAATGGCTATATAATTTTTTCCTCATTTCGGCTTAAAAGACTTAGTGAAAATTTAATTATGCCTTAGCATGTGTTTTTTGTACCCGTAGGTTTTTTCGAAGGCTCGACATATCAGAACCTTATTAATAATTTATTTGTGTAAACATAATCGAATACCTCTTGAGGTATTTCCGAAGGCCGATGTTATTGAAGCCCTTGGATTTTCGAGGGCTGAATTTATCGAAGCCCTTTATATTTTGCTTTTGCCGAGGGTAGCCTGATTTAACCGGTTTTTACAAAGTGTTTGAAGGCCTTTAATTTATAGCGGAAGTCGGACGTCTCCGAGCCGCATTATTTGGCCGTAGCCTTTATATAACCGTAGTCTTTAGTATGGCCGTAGCCTTCGGGTATGTCACTTGGACTTGTTTCCCGATAATTTTCCGAACTTGTTCGAGAAGTTAGTCCCCGAGAATATTGGCCTTGGCCTTTGTTTCAAGGGGGTGCCTCTTTGAGGTCTTATTAATTCGAATTTTCGATGACAGTCCCCAAGTATTCGGGGTGCTTTTACATTTTGGCTCTTAAGCCGTTTCCCGTAGGATGTAGAGTTCATGTAATGGTAGACTTTTTTGTAACACCAAGTGTTTTGATATTAACAGAATTGGTACATGTGTACATGTTTTGCTGTCGGGGCTCGATTATTCTATATGGACACGGTTCATTTGACCGTTTGACCCATTACAAAGTTCTCCTATCGAGGCCCTCTTAGGCGCGAAATATCTTTCTCAAAAGTGTAACCTCCAAGGGTGATGCCCCCCAGTATTCGGGGTTGATTGAAAAGAAGCCTTGAATACTTGTTGAATGTTCCTTAGGTAGCATATAGGTGTTGCCTCGTTAAAAACCTTGCCGGTAAAACACATTTGGGATAAAACCCGATCTAAGGGAAAAAGAGTGGAACGCATGCTTTCAAGGTCTTCGAGCTGGGAGATGCCTCGATGTCTCCAATCGAACATCTGCAAGGAGTTAGTTTTAAATACAAATAGAAGGGGGGGGGGGGGTAAAGGTCGAGTACCTCAGGCAGTTATATCGCTTGAGCATTGATATATTCCAATTGTTTGGTAGTTGCTCGCCTTCCATTGTGCTAAGTTTGTAGGATCCTTTCCCTATGACTCCGAGGACACGGTACGGTCCTTCCCAATTGGGACCTAGCTTCCCTTCGTTTGGGTTTTGAGTGTTGAGAGTGACTTTCCTTAGGACTGTGTCCCTGACTCTGAAATATCGAAGCTTCGTCCTTCTATTGTAATACCTTTCGATCTTTTGTTTTTGCGCGGCCATTCGAATTAATGCTGCCTCACATTTTTCATCGAGTAGTTCGAGAGAAGTGTTCATAGCTTCGTGATTTGAGTCCTCGGTGGCATGCTGAAACCTGACGCTAGGTTCCCCGACTTCGACTGGGATCAATGTTTCGGATCCGTATACCAAAGAAAATGGGGTCTCCCCCGTGCTCGACTTCGAATTTGTTCGATATGCCCATAGCACCTCGGGTAATACTTCTCTCCATTTCCTCTTAGCATCATCTAACCTTTTCTTTAAGTTTCGAATGATGGTTTTGTTTGTGGACTCAGCCTGACCATTTGCGCTTGGGTGGTAAGGTGTTGATAGAATCCTTTTGATTTTATGGTCCTCAAGGAATTTTGTCACTTTGCTGCCAATGAACTACTTCATTGTCTCATGCTATCTCGGCGGGTATCCCGAACCGACATATGATGTGGTCCCATATGAAGTCGATGACTTCTTTTTCTCTTACCTTCTCGAAGGCCTGCGCTTCAACCCATTTCGAGAAGTAGTCAGTCATAAACAAAATAAATCTAGCTTTACCTGGCGCCGTTGGTAGGGAGCCGACGATGTTCATCCCCCATTTCATGAATGGCCATGGGGATAGGACCGAGTGGAGTTGTTCACCGGGTCGATGGATTATTGGTGCAAATCTCTGGCATTTATCACACTTCCGAATGAACTCCTTGGTATCCTTTTCCATGCTATCCCAATAATATCCTGCCCTAATCACCTTGCGAACCAGAGAGTCTGTACCAGAATGGTTCCCACAGGTGCCCTCGTGGATTTCCCGTAGTACATAATCAGTGTCCCCGGGTCTCAAGCACACTGCCAGTGGTCCATCGAAGGTTCTTCTATACAACATTCCATTTTCATCGAGCGAGAATCGAGCTGCTTTGGCTCGAAGTGTTCTTGACTATTTTGGGTCCGCAGGGAGCTTCCCATGCTTCAAGTAATCGATGTACTTATTCCTCCAATCCCACGTTAAACTTGTTGAATTAATCTCTGCATGGCCTTCTTCGACCACCGACTTCGATAGCTGGACGACAGCCCCTGGGACGATATCGTCTTCTTTGACCGATGACCCCATGTTTGCAAGTGCTTCGGCCTCGCTATTCTGTTCTCGAGGTACATGGTCCAGTGTCCGTTCCTTGAAGTGGTGCGATGTCATTTGAAGTTTGTCTAAGTACCTTTGAATTCGATCAGCTCGAACCTCGAAGCTTCCGTTTACATGATATACTACCAAAAGGGAATCACACTTTGCCTCGATGACCTCTGCTCCAAGGCCCTTGGCTAGTTCAAGACCTGCAATCATGGCCTCATACTCGGCCTCATTGTTAGTCAATTTAGAAGTTTTGATAGATTTCCTAATAACAGTGCCCGTAGGCGATTTCAAAATGATGCCGAGCCCGGATCCTTTCACATTCGAGGCACCGTCTGTGAAGAGGGTCCAAACCCCCGATGACGTACCCATTTTTAGCAAGAGTTCCTTTTCTACTCCGGATACGAGGGCAGGCGCGAAGTCGGCCACGAAGTCTGCCAAAATTTGAGACTTGATAGCCGTTCGAGGCTGATATTCGATATCATATCCTCCAAGTTCGATGGCCCACTTGGCCAATCTGCCCGATAATTCGGGCTTATGCAAGACATTTCGAAGCGGGTATGTAGTTAGTACACATATAGGATGGCATTGAAAATATGGTTTTAATTTCCTAGATGTGCTTATTAATGCAAGAGCTAACTTTTCCAAATGTGGGTACCTGGTTTCAGCATCTCCTAGGGTCCGACTCACGTAATAGACAGGAAATTGCATATCTTGCTCTTCTCGAACCAACACGCCACTTACCGCTACCTCGGACACGGACAGATACAAGTAGAGTGTTGCATCCTCCTTTGGAGTATGGAGCAGGGGTGGGCTCGAGAGATACCGTTTTAATTCTTCCAAGGCTTGCTGGCACTCCGGAGTCCATGCGAAGTTGTTCTTCTGTTTGAGTAGGGAAAAGAAGTGATGGTTCCGATCTGATGACCTCGAGATAAATCGACCTAGGACAGTTATCCGTCCGGTCAGCCGTTGCACGGCTTTCACATTGTTCACCACGCTGATTTCCTCAATGTCTTTGATTTTATCGGGGTTGATCTCGATACCTCTGTTCGATACCATGAAGCCCAAGAACTTGCCCGAGCCGACTCCAAAAGCGTATTTCTCGGGGTCGAGCTTCATGTTGTACTTTCTAAGGATGTCGAATGTCACTTGCAAATGGGTCAAATGGTCCTCTGCGCGCAGGGACTTAACTTGCATATCATCAATATAAACTTCCATGGATTTGCCTATTTGATGTTCGAACATCTTATTAACTAGGCGTTGATATGTGGCTCCTGCATTTTTTAGCCCGAAGTGCATTACATTATAACAATACGTACCATACTTCGTGATGAATGAAGTTTTTTCCCAGTCCTCTGGATTCATTTGAATTTGTTATATATAACAATACGTACCATACTTTATATAGGGTTTTCTCTTTCTATATAAAGGGGACCCCAATCATTTGTAAGAAACACATTATTCACTACAATAGAACATTCTACCCTGCTTTCCTTGTTTAACGTGCTCAACAATTGTTCTTCGGCTTTATTGTCTTTACTTTATTGGTCATACTTTATTGTTCTTAGCTGACCTCGAGGTCCCTGGAATAATCAAGCTCGAGGCCCCTATTGCTCCAACAACACTGATTTGGTTCACCAATTTTTCCTACTTAAGCTTAATATTACTTGTATAATCACTAGTATTAGAATATATCACATATCTTTAAAACCACAAATTATCTTTAATTGTCACTCACATTTTTCGAGGTAAATAGTTTGGCGCCTACCGTGGGGCTAAAGATAATAGTTATTATTTTAGTGCTAGTTTTATGATAACACACGTTATTCTTCACACTTTTTCTTATCAAAGATTCTTTGATTTCAGGCTAAGGTATGTCTAGCATACAAAATGCAATAGCTCATGACAATGAGGGACTCAGAGAAAACAGCGGTATAGGGGTCGGTGTACGACCCATAAACCCTAAGGGAGTGCCGAATTTGGAGCCCATTGATATCAGTTCACATAACGCTCTGAACACGGACGCAGGCACACACCCCGTAAGGAATGCGCGCAGGTTAGCCCGAGCCGGAGGCCAGGAAACGCGAGGAATGGAAGAAGGAGGAGTCAACCTCCAAGTGATATTCAAGATGTTGCAAGCTCAGCATGTCGCCATCGCTCAACTTCAGAGTTAGAATAGAACTCCAAACACCGCCGAACCAGTGGACGCCCGGCATACGGAACCTGCGCCTGAAAGGCCCGATGAAAATGGCTCGGGGACTAATCCTGCTATTATGAAAATGCGCCTCTTGATATGACATTTGCAAGTAATACATGACATAGGAATATTATTATCACGACCCAAAATCCACTAAGGATCGTGATGGCGCCGGACACTGCTGTCAGGCAAGCCAACCAAATTACTTGATGAAGTTCTCATTTTTAACAATCTTGAAAACTAAGATTTTCCTTCAATTTTCATAAATAAAAAGATAACTGCTTCAATTCAAATTAAATAATAAGCAATTAGTACAAAATATTTCAAAACCATCCCAGAACCCGGTGTCACAAGTGCATGAGCAGTTACTAAGAAGGAAATACAATACAACAACTGTCCGGAATACAATATTGGACAGAAAATAATTACAGAAAACTAAAGGAGACTCTGCTGGCTGCGGGTTTACTCGAGAAGTGCAACTCACCTAAGTCTCCGTATCAACCATGCTGCTACGCCTAGTAGGCCACTAGAGTTACATATACCTATGCAATAAAAATGCACAGAAGTGCAGTATGAGTACAAAAACAACGTGTACTCAATGAGTATCCCGTCTAATCTCGAAGAAGTAGAGACGAGATGGTCGACTTCGACACTTACTAGTGGTCCAATAATGATGTCAATAATACATTAAATCGTGGATTTCTATAAACATAAGTTTAATCCAATTGAAGGAGACAAGCAAACAATTAATTCGTTAATAGAAAATTTCCAAAATTCCTTTCCATTATTATCCAAATATTCTCAAGTGTTGGCCCAAGTTCGGGTGAAGTTTTGAAGAATGACAAATGAACTTAGTCATGGACCAGGTCCATCATGTGAGACACAGTGTTTATCAACCTATACATGTGAGATACACGTGAAGGAGATAAGTCTCAAGGATAAAAGCAATATCTCCTGAACTGATCGAAAAGGTTGCATATTGGATGAGGAAAGAAAGTATCCTCATGGGAAGAGGACACAATCCGGATAAAGGATAGGGTTGGAGTTTGTATTGTTCAAGGACTCAACTTCGATGGAAGATCATCAATTGAGTCTCAATCAAACTCTGATTACTAACTCATTAAATAACAGTAATTGTTCTCTTTTACAGGTATTGCACAAATGCAGAAGTGAAACTAAATTGAGAGCAAAAGAGCGAGGCAATTTCGCAAGCAATTTATGTGATATTCAAGTGTGCATTCCTGAAGATACTTGGACAAGATAGAAGAACCAATTCCATTATGTTTATTCTTATTCTAGTTCAATTGTAGTAGGTGGTTTAAAGTTGTACCTTTCTAGCTTTTGTAGAAGCAATTGTAATAGGTTCTTTGAGTATTCAAGTTCTAGGCTAAATTGAAGGTGTCGCAACAGTTGAGGCTGTGTGCCACACTGAGATTAGAGTTTAATCCTTAGGTTTACAAGAGTTTTGTAAATGCTGTTTTGGCTCAGTGATTTTAGTGGAAGTTTGGGAAACTCCTACTGAGTAGTAGGTCATGGTTTTTTCACCTTTTGAGCCAGGTGTTTTCCACGTAAAAATCTCTGTGTTCTTTATTTTATATACTCTTAATTCCGCAAATAGTAGTAGTAAGTACACCTAGAAGACTTCTAGAGCGAAAATTGGGTACCACACAAATCACCCCCCTCTTGTGTGGTATTGACGTTTACAACATCAATTGGTATCGGAGCAGGTTATCCTTGAAGAGGCTAAAGGTTATCCTTGAAGAGGCTAACACCTTAGGAGAAGATCAACATGAGTGCACCACCTGAGAACTGGGAAGGGCAATCCACTGCTAGGCCTCCACTTTTCAATGGTCAGTACTATTCTTGGTGGAAGAACAGGATGAGAGATCACATCATAGGGGAAGACTATGAACTCTGGGACATAGTCACTGATGGTCCCCTAGTAACCACAAAGAAGAATGCTGAAGGAGTTGATGTGCCAAAGACAAGGGCTGACTGTACTGCTGAAGACCTGAGGAAGTGGGAGAAAAATTCTAAGGCCAAGAAATGGCTTGTGTCTGGACTAGGTCCAGATGAGTCCAGTAGGATCCAAAGCTGTACTACTGCTAAGGAGATATGGGACACCTTGCAAGTGGCCCATGAAGGAACAACTCAAGTGAAAAGATCAAAAGGAACACTGATGTATTCTCAATATGAGAATTTTACTATGAAGGAAGGAGAAACTATCCAGGAGATGTATACTAGGTTCACTACACTGACAAATGAACTTAAGTCTCTTGGAAGGGTTATATTCTTGAAGAAGACAAGGTTGAGAAAATTCTGACAAGGGTTCTGCCAGTCACATGGGAAAGCAAAATCACTGCTATTCAGGAATCCAAGAATATTGCTACTCTCAGACTGGATGAACTGATTGGAAATCTGACTGCTTATGAAATGAGAAGGCAAACCATGAAGATGGATACCCCCAAGAAGGAGAGAAGCTTAGCTCTCAGAATTGCTGAAGGTTCAGATCTGGAAGATAATGAGATGGCTATGATCACTAGAGATTTCAAAAAGTACCTGATGAGAGGAAAGGGTTCTTCAAGAGGTACAACCTTCAACAAGACAAGAGCTCCTGAGAAATAGACCAATGAGGGTTGCTACAAGTGTGGTAAGACTGATCACATGATCAAGAACTGCCCTCAATGGGAAATTGAGTGGAAGAAAGAAAGAGCTGAACGAAGGAACAAGAAGAACCAAAAAGAAACAAAGGTTCAACCAAGGCTATGGTTGCTGCTTGGGAAGAAACCTCAGATGAAGACTCAGAAGATGAAGCTGAAGAGGAGCAAGCACTGATGGCCATCGGAGAATCAGATGATGAACAAGAGGTCCAAGTGAAAGGGAGGAGCCAAATATGGTATATGGATAGTGGTTGCTCAAAACATATGACTGGGGACAAGGACCAGTTCCTTTCACTTGAGGACTTAAAATGAGGTAATGTCTCCTTTGGTAATGGAAAGAAAGGTGAGATCATTGGGGTTGGAAAGGTAGGCAAAACAGATTCTCATTCCATAGAGAATATCTACCTGATAGATGGCTTGAAATATAGCCTGATAAGTGAGTCACAATTGTCTGACAGAGGTAACCTTGTGGCTTTTACCTCCACCAAATGCTTTGTGATTAACCTTATCACTGACAAGATTGTTTTGCAGGGAAAAAGAGTTAACAATATTTACATTGTAGATTTGTCCACTCTTTCAGAAAAAGAACTCACTTGTTTAAGTGTGTTGGTTAATGATCCCCTCCTGTGGCACAAAAGACTTGGTCATGCAAGTCTAAATCAGCTCAACAAATTAGTCTCTAAAGACTTGGTGATAGGGCTACCTTATATCAAGTTCAAGGAAGACAAAGTTTGTGAGGCATGTGCAAGGGGTAAGCATGTAAGGTCATCCTTCAAAAGCAAGAAAATGGTAAGTACAACCAAGTCGTTGGAATTGGTCCATATGGATCTATGTGGTCCAATGAGAACCATGAGCAGAGGTGGAAAGAAATATGTAATGGTGCTAGTTGATGATTATTCTAGATTTACCTGGGTTCTATTTCTAACCTCCAATGATGAAGCATTTGACATGTTCTCTACATTTGTTAGAAAAACTCAGAAATAATTAGGAAATTAACTTGCCTCCATTAGGTCTGATCATGGAACTGAATTTGAAAATTCCATGTTTGCTGAGTTTTGTGATGAAAATGGTATAGATCATAACTTCTCTGCCCTAGGACCCCTACTTTCTAGTAAATTGCCTCACAGCTTCTGGGCAGAGGCTGTAGACACTGCATGTTACATAATAAATAGATGCATGACCAGACCTCTGGTAGAGAAGACTCTCTATGAGTTACTTAAAGGGAGAAAACCAAACATATCCCATCTTAGGGCATTTGGTTGCAAGTGCTATGTGCAAAATAATGGAAAAGACTCCCTAGGAAAGTTTGATCCCAGAAGTGATGAGGGAGTATTCTTGGGATATTCTTCACATAGCAAAGCATATAAAGTGTTTAATAAAAGAACTTTGTGTGCAGAAGAAAGTGTGCATGTAGTATTTGATGAAACTAACATTCTTTCTGAGAGACAGGAACATGAAGATGAAGCCACTGGATTGGTAAAAGACTTGACTGAAGCATCAGCTAAGGTCAAAGTGGCACCAACAGAAGGAACAGGTGAGGAATAGGTTCTTCCATACAGGGCAACCTGACAAGGGGAAAAAATCAAAGTGGAATTGAAATAAATTCCTTGAAGGAACCTGTTCATGATCCTGTTCTTCAGCAAATGGCAGAAACATCTAGCGGAAGCCAGTTGGTTGTGAAACCTCACAAGTATCAAAGTTCTCATCCCATTGAGAACATTCTCACTGATCTAACATCTAGAGTTAAAACCAGATCACAATTAAAGAATCTGTGTGCTTTTGATGCTTTTCTATCTATCATTGAACCTAAAAATGTTGTTGAATCTTTGTAGGATGCAGATTGGGTGAATGCAATGCAGGATGAGCTTAACCAGTTTGAAAGGAGTCAAGTTTGACACCTAGTACCAAAACCCAAGGACAGATCAATCACTGGTACAAAATGGGTCTTCAGGAACAAATTTGATGAAGATGGAACAGTTACAAGGAACAAGGCAAGATTGGTGGTCCAAGGTTACAGCCAGGAGGAGGGCATAGACTATGATGAGACTTTTGCTCCAGTTGCAAGACTAGAGGCAATCAGACTTCTCATAGCCTTTGCAGCACATATGGAATTCACTCTTCATCAGATGGATGTCAAAAGTGCCTTCCTAAATGGCTACCTAAAAGAAGAAGTGTTTGTGAAACAACCTCCAGGGTTTGAGAGTAAGGAATGTCCTGAGCATGTGTACAAGCTGGACGAGGCTCTCTATGGACTCAAGCAGGCCCCAAGAGCATGGTATGAACGACTGTCAAAATTCCTGCTGGAGCATGGTTACAAGAGAGGTAAAATAGATAGTACCTTATTCTTAAGGGAAAAAGGTAAGGATCTCCTTGTTGTGCAAATTTATGTTGATGACATATCTTTGGGGCCACCACTGACAAGCTAAGTAAGGACTTTGTAAAATTAATGGGGAGTGAGTTTGAAATGAGCATGATGGGTGAGCTTAATTTCTTCTTAGGCTTACAGATCAAACAAAGTCCAAATGGAACCATGATCCATCAGCAGAAGTATACAAAAGAGCTAATCAAAAAGTTTAAATGGAGGAATCTAAAGAAATAGACACACCCATTGCAACTGCTACTAAATTATATGTTGATGAACTTGGTTCATCAGTTGATCAAAAGTTGTATAGGGGTATGATTGGTTCACTCTCGTATCTCACTGCTAGTAGACCTGACATTATTTTCAGTGTAGGACTTTGTGCTCGTTTTCAGGCAAATCCAAAAGAGTCTCACTTGACTGCTGTCAAGAGGATACTGAGATATCTAAAAGGAACCACTGATCTATGCCTTTGGTATCCTAAAGGTAGTAATTTTGATCTAGTAGGAAATGCTGATGCTGATTATGCAGGTTTCCTAGTGGATAGAAAGAGCACCTCAGGTATGGAACACTTCCTTGATTCATGTCTTGTGTCATGGGCTACCAAAAAGCAAAACTCTGTGGCCCTATCTACTGCTGAAGCTGAGTATGTTGCTGCTGCTTCTTGTTGTGCTCAATTACTATGGATCAAACAACAGCTGGTAAATTTTGGAATTGAAGTGGGATGTATACCAATATTCTGTGATAACACTAGTGCTATAAGTATGACAAAGAACCCTGTTCATCATAAGAGGACTAAGCACATAGATGTTAGACACCACTTCTTAAGAGATAACTATGAGAAAGGATTGATTTCAATAGAATTCTGTGCTACTGATAAACAAATAGCTGACATCTTTGCTAAAGCATTGAGTAGAGAAAACTTTGAGAGGAACAGGTTGGAATTAGGGATGATTAAGATCACCTAATAGGTCCAGTTCAGAATGCACAATGAAAAAAAGAAAAAGAAAAAAAGATTTGGAAAACAAAATGAAATTTGGTTAGGAGTTCTAACTATTGTGTAAATATCTAGATCAATTCTTACTCAGTTTCATACTTTAATCAGTATACTCCTGTGACATGTGTATATATGACTCACTGATCACTTACAAAGTTTTTTCTATTATGACATTTGAGGCATGTTCAAGAGAGTTCTACTTGAAGAACCTGGTTCATCAGTATATGCTTATGAGATAGTTCAGGTATGTTTTCTATACGTTGCACAATTAGAAAGATTAATTTTTCAATCATAAGCAGAAGTCCTACATTTATCAAATTCTCAGAAATTCTATCCGTTGAGCATTAAACAAGTTTCATTCTCCTAGAACTCTAAAGAAAACGGGATTTTTGCCTAAAATCTAGCGTCGCCTATTAACCACTAAGAGACAGGAATTCTAAAGTGATTACACTTCTAATTGACTCCTGCAAAAAGCTGTCGTTACTGTAATTACTTCTAATCATCTTTAAATACTCACCACACCCTTCTTCATCATTTCATAACCGTCAAAAACCCTCTCTAGTTCTGATTATCTTTTTCTCTACAAAATTCCCAAATCTTCTCCAGAAATAATTCACCATGACTAATCCCCAAGATAATCCTGGAACTCCCCCACCAGTATCCCCTTCTAATATATCCTCATCTACACCCCCTAGTGAAACCCCAAAACCAAGGTTCCGCCGGCAGAAAATGTTGGCTAGAAAAACTGTAGCTTCTAGTTCTTTGAGAAAAGCTCTAAATGAGAAATTGAGGGCTAGCCAGAAGAAGGAAAGTTCTGCTAAAGAATCTGACTCCATCTTTGAGTCTGAAGCTTTTATCTCTGCCAGCGAAGGTAAAGAACATGGTTCCTCTGACACTGACAAAAATCAAGAAACCCCTGGTGAGGTAAATACTTGTTTGGTATTCTCTGATGTAGTTGAAAAGGTTGAAAATAGGTTTGTCTTGGTTGGTCCTGTCAAGGATGTACAGGGTGCTGATTCTAGTAGAAGAGGAGGTAAAAAGAAAGAAAAAGAGAGAGAGGGAGACAGTGGTAATGTGAGGGGAAATAAGAAAGAAAAATTATTGGCTATCTGTGGGAATGTTGAAAAGAGTGGTAACAACTCAGGGGGAAATAGTTCTGGGAAGGCGGCTGAAGGGCTAGTAAATTTAAGCAAGCATCAAGATGAACCTGGTGCATCTGCTGAGGAAACTTTGGCAGAACTTCCGAAGAAGGTTGAGGCCAGTTATGATCCAAAGAAGCGCAAGGCTTCCACACAAAAGGCTCCAACTGCCTCCAAGCCACCAAAGAAAGGCAAAATGTCATCTTCAAAGCCTACTGCCCCTTCAGTACCAAAGGGAAGAGCTACTAGAAGCAAGGTGAAGCAAAGTGAAGCAGAATTGCAGAAAGCTCTGGAAGAGAGCAGGAAGAAAAAGAGGGGAAAAGGAAAGGCTAAGGTTGTGGAAAGTGTTGAGGTTGTAGAAGAAGAAGAAGAGGAGATGGACCTGGTCCATCAGGAAAGAGGAACAACTGAAGAGGTTCCCACACCCAAACCAAAAAGTTCCAAGACTTCTTCCAAGAATTCTTCCTCTGTACCTGTACTTGCTGAGTCTTCTTTAGCCAAAAGAACTAGGTCTGCTGTGAAGGGTAAACAAAAGAAAATTGTTGAAGAAGATGTAGAGTGGAGTGGTGGTGAAGAAGAGGAGGAATCTGAGAAAGATCAAGATAGGTTTGCCATCTTTGGCAGAAGGAAAATTTTGAAAGGAAGGTTGTTGAAAGACCTGGATGAGCTAGGTATGAGAAGATTGATAGATGCTCTTACTGCACAAGGGTGGAAGGACATGGTCCTTGAGATGGATGGAAGGCTGGCTAGAAATGAGTTGATAGAGTTTATGGCCAATGCCACTGTGAAAAATGGAGTAGTCTCCAGCCTGGTGAAGGTGTAAAAGTGGAGTTTGATGCAATCAAACTGGGTGAGATTCTGGACATACCAAGTGAAGGGTATGATGATTATACAAGGCAAAGGTGGCCATATCTGGAATCTCTCCCCACTGCTCTCCAAATCACTAGGATTTTTGTGAAGCTGCAAATGCTGAAGATGTACCTAAAGCCAGATTTGTTCAAAAGAGTGAGATGAGACCTGAGCACAAGATCTTGTTTGAATTTGTTAACAAATTCCTGCTGCCTAGACAGGAGAGGAGGCATACTGCCAACTATATGGACCTGGTGCTTATGGAATGCCTTGTGAGAGAAAAGTAGATAAATTGGCCTGCTTTTATTGTCAAACTACTGGACAGGGTCATTAATGGCTCCAAGGCACATGCAACTCCATATGGGTTCATACTGACTACTGTGATGGACAGGCTTAGGGTGCCTTTGAAGAAATGGGAGATGACATCAAGCAAGGAGCATTTTGGTGTTAGGACCTTATTGGCTTGTGACTATCCTGTCAATGCCACCCCAGTTGAACATGGTTCATCTTTGAAGACACCAGTGAATAGCAAGGTTAGGGCTTTGGTTCAAGAGTGTGGGACTAAGGATGCTGAAATTGCTAGGCTTCAGGCTCGTGTTGCTGATTTGGAAGCTGAAAGAGATGGCTTTCGAGCTGAGCTAGCAAAAGAAAAGGAGAAAAGTGAAGGAATGCTTAAGAATATGCTCAACCTTCTCCAAACCAAGCCCTGTAGTTCCTCCAAGCCTTAGGTCTTCCAATTCCTGTTTTTGAACCTATCTAGAACCCCCAGTGACCCAGATTCAGGACTTTTTCTGTTTTTGTTGCTCATGTTTGGAAGTTTTTCTTTCTCTTTGTGGTCTGTTTGTGGAAACATATCCTAATCAATGACAATTTGCTTTTTCTCTTGTTCTATGAAGATTCTGATCTTAATAGTTAATTTTGTTTATTGGTTGTTGATTAATTGAACCATGTTTTCACTTGTAGTTTCCCCAGTGGCTATGAGTAATTATTAAAATCTGGGATTCACATTATTTGCAACTTTTCGATGATGCCAAAAAGGGGAAGAGATATTGTGCTTTACTTGTTATTCTGAATAATGTGATATTTATAACCTGATTAAACCTGGTCCTTGATGATAAGTTAAAATTTCCAAGTTAAAGTGTTGATGATTAAGCTGAGTTCCACAGGTTCTCTGATCAGTAAAAGCACAGAGTTTGTCATTATCAAAAAGGAGGAATTTGTTGGCCCAAAGTCAGGTGAAGTTTTGAAGAATGAAAAATGAACTCAGTCATGGACCAGGTCCATCATGTGAGACACAGTGTTTATCAACCTATACATGTCAGATACACGTGAAGAAGATAAGTCTCAAGGATAAAGCAGCAATATCTCCTGAACTGATCGAAAAGGTTGCATATTGGATGAGGAAAGAAAGTATCCTCATGGGAAGAGGACACAATCCGGATAAAGGATAGAGTTGGAGTTTGTACTGTTCAAGGACTCAACTTCGATGGAAGATCAGCAATTGAGTCTCAATCAAACTCTGATTACTAACTCATTAAATAACAGTAATTGTTCTCTTTTACAGGGATTGCACAAACGCAGAACTGAAACTAAATTGAGAGCAAAAGAGCAAGGCAATTTTGCAAGCAATTTATGTGAGATTCAAGTGTGCATTCCTGAAGCTACTTGGACAAGATAGAAGAACCAATTCCATTGTTTTTATTCTTATTATAGTTCAATTGTAGTAGGTGGTTTAAAGTTGTACCTTTCCAGCTTTTGTAGAAGCAATTGTAATAGGTACTTTGAGTATTCAAGTTATAGGCTAACTTGAAGGTGTCGCAACAGTTGAGGCTGTGTGCCACACTGGGATTAGAGTTTAATCCTTAGGTTTACAAGAGTTTTGTAAATGCTGTTTTGGCTCAGTGATTTTAGTGGAAGTTTGGGAAAATCCTACTGAGTAGTAGGTCGTGGTTTTTTCACCTTTTGAGCCAGGTGTTTTCCACGTAAAAATCTCTGTGTTCTTTCTTTTATGCACTCTTAATTTCGCAAATAGTAATAGTAAGTACACCTAGAAGAATCAGGTTCTTCTAAAGCGAAAATTGGGTACCACACAAATCACCCCCCTCTTGTGTGGTATTGACGTTTAGAACATCATCTTTCCTTCTTTTGAACCTGTTAGCCCCGTTAAACAGGTGATTCCTCAATTAAGGGGGAATCACTTGGTTGATTGATTCTGACTATTGATTGTTTCCATATTTGTATTGAACTTTACTTATTGCCTTATTTCTCGCATGTTTTCAAAAACTATAAAAACCCACCTCCTTTTCTTTCAAAGGGACGGAAAGACGAACACAAGGAATAAAAACACTTGAGTTTAGACACACACTCCACTAAAATCTCTCTCTTTTCTCTGTTGCTACTTGTGGTGCTGCCTTACCTAGCCGGCTGAAAGCCAAGGCTAGGCTGTGGGAAGCTTGCTTACTTTTTCTCTGCATTTGCATCTTTACTGGTATGTTCTAACTAATTTTCAGCACCACCAACAACATGTTTTCTTTACTATTTCCTACACCCTTGCTTGTTTCCTGTTTGTATTTAATCAAGTTCCATTGTTAAGCATGTTGTAATCTGCCCTTTCTATTCTGAATTAATGTTTTCTTATAAATTCTGTCACTTATCATGGCCTATGAATCCTAAACCCCCATTCCCAAGGTGTTTGGTATCTATGGTTGGTTTGGGGCAGGACAACATTGGACATTGCTGTGCATGACCCAAACCTGATCCCCTGGGATCATAACCTCCATGTCCCCTCTATATGTTATGTGTTCTGATTGGTTTATAGGCATGCCAGCACCTTCTATTGTTGTGCATGCCCAAATTTATCCCTGCCTAAGGATATATGCTATCTTGCAATGTATTCCCAAACCCCCAACCCCCTTTGTATTAAATTATTAACTCTGTGCTTTACTATTACTGTTTTCCCATCATCCCTTACCCCTTCCTTTCCCCCCTCAGTTTTTATATCTTTATTCCTGCACTTCCACCATATTCTTAAACTTAAGTTCTGCCCCTCTTGTGTGAGCCTTGCCTTGGGATCCATGAGCTCCCTCTGAACTTGGACACATAAGGGCTGGCCCTTCCACACTGCACTCATCTCTATATGGTTCTATGAACCTGGGTGTAAGCACTGGCCGGGGTCCCTTAAGACCTTTAGGGAACTTTGACACACCCAGGTCTGAGAAAGGCTTTGAAACAAGTGGTATTTGAGGCGTTTTGTTCCATAACTCAGAGAGGAAGTCAGAATCAGGCTTCCTATGGTTGTATTTTCCTATTTTTTTTTCATATTTTCTTGATGTAATTCAGCAATTGGTCTGTAATAATTTGTAATAAACATTTGGGGTCGGCTAGTGGAAAAGGGATGGGTAATTATGCGTGCTCAAGGATAGAAAACATGCCCATAGGATTTGTGTTCTGAATGATTCAATTCTGCATTTAGAAAGCATGCCTATAGGACTGGTTTAAATCCTGCGTGTTCAATTCTGCATTTAGACACCATGTCTATAGGATTCATTTTAAATTCAGCATGTTCCATTCTACATTTAGACGCCATGTCTATAGGATTCATTTTAAATTCTGCATGTTCAATTCTGCATTTAGACGCCATGTCTACAGGACTCATTTTAAATTCTGCATTTAGACACCATGTCTATAGGACTCATTTTAAATTCTGCATGTTCAATTCTGCATTTAGACACTATGTCTATAGGTTTTACCTTAAATTCTGCATGTTTGTTACCACACTTAGACACCATGTTTTAGGATCTAAACGGCTATAAGCAGATATCATGTTCATAATGTTAAAATCAGTATTTTATAGAGAGCATGCCTATAGGATCTCGAATCGGTCGTTTTAAATCTGTTATTGCTTTGCAACACTTTAAATCAGTAATAGATATTATGCTCATAAGATCTCACCCAAACACTTAGGCAAACCTTAGGTAATAACAACAAATAAAACTGAGCCCGCTTCTGTTAACTAGTAATTGCTACAACTAGCAGGCAGGCCTGATTCGGACTTCTTATCTAAGTTATGTAATAAATTGGTCTGCTTCAACAATTTAAAATCCCTTTGCATTAGTATTTTTTAGATTCAGATCTTTGATTATTGTTTGAGTCATGCTATTTTGGTTGCTTTGCTTGAGGAGGTATACATGACTTCAGTGTTTACGTGCTTCCCTTTTAATGTGATGTCCTATGTATTTTGTATGTCGCCTTAGCTTTTTCACCTTTGAATACTCAAAGTCAGCCTAATATCCCTCCCCTTTAGGACTAGTAGTCCTAAGTGCCTCCGGGACTGATAGGAATGGGACGGGTAATAGCATGCAATAGTGGTCGAGACCAATCCGCGCTTTAGCACCTTAATGGGGTAGGAAGGATAGATATGGATATGATGACTGGTGCGCTAATACCACGTGTAGCCCCTCTTTTGAGGAGTGATTACCGGGTATTGCATTGATGTGATCCATATTATAAATAAACCTAGGACCCCCTCCCCTCTCTTTCTTTGCCTTTAAAGCATTATGACTTCTTTTCAAAAAAATCAGCTTTTTTTAATGATTGCTCTATTTTACTTCCAAGCGTTTGTGTATTAAAATCCCTCTTACTTGAGCCTTATCTGCTTACATGTTAATTGCACCAAATTCACAAAGAACAATCTGGCCGAGAACCACACTAGTGGATCCTGAGGGGTGCCTAACACCTTCCCCTTGGGATAATTTCAAGCCCTTACCCTATCTCTGGTTATCAAAATGTAGTTGTAGTTGAACCTTATAGGTGTCCTAATGCACCATAAATCATTAGGTGGCGACTCTTCAAATGCAAAACCATGTTCCCACAAGGAACGAGTTGCCCTATACCCCAAATGTCATAAACCCGATTCTCCCGATGCAAAGAGGGAAAAAAGGGGGCGCGACAACCTCTTTATTTTCAAATCTCTAAAATAACAAAAGATTTAACTTTTTAATTTGTCTTATTTGAAAAGTACTTTTGTTATTTAAGTGTTCAATATTAGGTAAAAAATAATAATTTTTAAATCACAATAAGGCATCTAAGGACTTTTGTGTAGGCTAAATGAGATTAACATTCATTATTTTCAAGAACTTACCGTTTTTAAACTTTTGTTTTATAACTCAAACACATTATGTAATTTTTTAAAATTGTGTACCCCTTGATATAAGTACACGCGCAAAGCGCGTACCCTAAGACTAGTTGTCACGACCCAAATCTCCCTCTGTAAGATGTCGTGACGGCACCTAGTCTCTACGACTAGGTAAGCCTAATAATTTGCGGAATAACAGAAATAAAAACAGAATTTAACAACTAGACTGCATCGGATAACTATATAAAGATAAAATGCCGCTCGACATTGATCGCTGCCAACTCCGTACCACTAAAAAGTAGCGAGAGAGGGTCGCAATAGCTTTTACCCGATTTTGGATCGGGATCGAATCCACAGAGAGCTAGGATTGGAATCGAGTATCTAATTAGCTTAGGATTGCGTGTATGCTCTTAATTGATCTTCTATTCATTTTTGCATTTTCATTATAATTCTATTTTTATCAAACTACTAATTGAAAATGCAACTAGATTAAGCTAAGAGATAAATTGCTACAAGTTGTATCTAATGGTTTAAAAAGGCACTAGGGTAGTGACCTTCACCTAGGTGGCTAATTGACGGGTAATTGCATCTAAGGCACGATTGACATGATTGGGGAAATATGTTATAACTGTTGCTCAATACTACCCACTCTACACCTCTAGGTAGAAAGAGTGGTTTTGCCCAATTGACTCTCTCGAGACATATTGGGTATGCATATTTGCCCGAGCAACTAGGGTTCAAGTCGGGTAATTACTCTCTCGAGGTTTAACCCTTTAATTGGGACTATCAAATCTCTTGAGTCCATCCCAATTCCTTGTTGAGTCAATTTTGGAGACTAAGGCTCTCTTTCTCAAGAAGAGCCCAAGTCTACTAATCACAAACTAGTGTTTGCAACCACTAATTAACAAATTAAACCATAAAATTGACCCAAATAACAAACACCCATAATCAATCTAACCTTAAATCACAACACCCATCAGTTAACCACACTGGGGTTGAGCCACAACCCTAGCTAATGGGTTTAGCTACTCATGCTAGAAGATAAAATCAGAGAATTAGATGAAGAGAAAGACATAATAATTAAATTACTGAAGTAAATATAACGATTCAATTGCTAAAACTACGTTAAAATGCCCAAAATGGCTACAAAATGGCTTCTCACGAACGCAGCTTATGTCTGATAATAACTGGTTATAGCTGCTTACCCTAAAAATGGAAAAAATATTCTATTTATACTAAGCTGGAAAAACTGGACAAAAATACCCCTGCGGGGTCAGTGCGGGCCGCGCAAAATGAACTGCGGCCGCACTAGGCTTTTGACTCTTCAAATTCACTTCTCTGAACTCAGGCTCCGCGGACCGCGCAGAACGGACCGCGGCCGCGGAGGCAGCTAGTGCGATCCGCCCAGAGTCAACCGCGGACCGCATAGGCTTGATGATAGGCTCTGGACATCTCTCTGAAGTTGGCTTCCGCGGACCGCGTAGAATGGTAGTGCGGCTGCGGAGTCTTCAGTGCGGACCGCACAATCTCCACTGCGGCCGCACTGCTTTAACACTTGACTTGCCAGTTCTCTGAATCTCCCTAGTGCGAACCGCACAAAGTGGACTGTGGCCGCACTAGGCTAGTTTGTCCTGAATTCTCTTTGTCTTTGATACTTGTGCAGGTTTCACTCCTTATTGAGCCGATACTTGACATCTCGTCACTTTGTTGATCAAACCTGCAATCAAGCACACTTATGAGCCTTTTGGGTCTATTATGTAAGAATTTATACTCAAAGCGTAAGCAAGAAGGAGTATGAAACACGTCAGAATCTGTAGTTATCAACTCCCCCAAACTTAAGCTTTTGCTTGTCCTCAAGCAAACAAAATAAGACCTACCCCCTGAGGTAAAATCCAAGAATTTACAGCTATCCTAAAGTAACCTCCACTAGCCTCAATTGGGACTAACAATTGCCCTCAATACAAACGAATCATTAACAACATTTAACTTTTGAAAAACCAAGGATCAAGTGCGACACAAGAGCATCAAGAGTTGACACAACACATCAAAGAACTCTCTCAATTACTTTGGTCATTGTGGAACCCAAAATCACACATCCTCAACTTTCCCTAAGCAAACCTCACCTTTAGAATTGTGGCACACAAAACAAGGTTAATGGGAATTCACTCATCTCTCTCAAGAAAAGGTCACAAGTCCGGCTCTAGGTACCATATGCTTGCCCCTTATGTAAGTATCCACTAATGTAAGCTTCATTCAACTCAAGATCATATAGGGCTTTTGTGGAGCCATTGTGAAGGCTTTTGGTTTAGGGTAGGTCATGTTTTTGTTCAAGTGGGTTCCATCTTCCCTTAAGCACTTCTTTTGATTCATTTGGCACAATTCACTTGACTCTTTGAGTCATTTTACTTCTTTTTAAGGGGTTAGAGAGACACATTGTCACTCTTTCTTATGCATTTCAATCCTTTTCTCCTTTTTTACTTTCCACACCTTTCTTTCTTTTTCATTGCATTTCTTGAATCCCTTTTTACTCTTTTTCACGTTGAACTTTTTTTGGTCTTTTTGCTTTTCTTTCTTTTTCATTGCCTTTCCTTTTCTTCACTTTTGTGCCTTTTTACCACTTTGTTGCAATCCTCGTCTCTCCCCCCAAACTTATATTTTTGCCATGTGCTAAAGGAAAGATTTGGGTGCCAAGAGAGAGTATCTTTTAGAACGGGTATAGGCTTGTATCATGGTTCTTGATAGAAAAAGGTCTAAGGCTCAAAAGGGTTAACTAGGGATCTTATCATTGGTAGGCTATGGAATTGTTCACTCTATCATTTCGATCAAGGAGAGCCTATCTCAAGTCAAAATTCACTTAGGATTTCGCCTCAACCAACATTTAGGGCAAGTTCTAGACCAATGGCTCGGGACTTGGACTCGCAATTCAATTACTCACCACACAAGCAAGGGGATTGCTAAAGACATAGAGTCGGGGGCCCACAACGACCTTAGATACGATTTGAGCACCAATGGTCCCGAAAAACCACTTGATGATTATCGGTCAACACAAGAGTCTCAAGGCCACGACTTTCACCATCCTAAACACAACAATTTATTTTTGACCATAAGATCAAAGGCAAATGTGCTAGGCCCAAGTGAATCTTTGCTTGAGGTACCCTTAACTACAAACTACTAAAAACAAAAAGAAAAACGGACTCAAACCCTTAATAAGGTTGTCACGCCATCTACATTGGGAAGAGCAACCCGGTTCACACAACACTCCACCTTTGGAAAGAACCGTGGCATTAAGAAAACCAAAGGCTTATAGCAAATTTCAAAAACAAGAAGCTACGAATCACAAATAAGAAGCTAAAAACGAAATTTTTTTGCGGAAAATAGAATAAATATATACAAGAGGGGATTTGAATATACAATAGACGGGATGAATATATACAAGGAAATGTAACTTTATATACAGACCCAAGGAAAGATAAAAAGTGCGATAAAAGTAGCTAAATGTAATGTAAAATTATATACAGACCAAATGAAAAGCAAGAAAGTATAAAATGAATCAGTATATATACAGTCATCCAACAAAAATATAGGGCCCACCCCCTCAAATAAAAGCTGGCATTATCCCTAATGCCAACTAAACCAAATAAGCACCAAAAAAAATAATAAAGAAAGGATATGAAGACTCCCTAAGCCTCGTCTGTCGGCATAGGATCATGGGCAGTCCCTGGGTCCTCTGTGTGCTTGGGAACCTCAGACTGGTTCCCGGTAACCTGCTGCGTAGCTGCTGGGAGCTGGGACTGGACCTGTACTGGCTCTGGCTCTGGTACATCCTGTGGCTGACTGGAGGAAGCCTCCGGTGGGTCCGCCAACTAGATGATGGCATCATCTGCTCTAGGGATCTTCCTCCTCTTCTTTGGAGGCCTCTGTGCCTGCTCTGGCAGTGTATCTGCTGCTGGCACTAATGCTGGAGTTGGGTCCTCAAACAACAAGTCTAAAGGCAGCTGGTCTGCCTTCAGTCTATCCACATCCGCCCGCAACTCCTTCACGAACTCCTTGGAAGCCCGTGTCTTTCTAAGCTTCTTGTGCTCCCGAGAAAGCTCCTTGAGAGCCTTGATATGTGAATCCGCTGCCTTAGCCAAGGCACCCTGAGTACTGAGAATCTTCTCCTGGTTTTCTAGTATCTTCTTCAATGCATCCTCAATGGACTGTGGGACCTGTGCCGGCTGAGGTGCCGACTGAGCTGCAATGGTGGAGGTCAAGGTAGACAACTTAGACGAAGCAGTATACATCCAGTTGTTTAGACTCTGAAGCGTCTGGCTCAGCCGGTGGGCAGTGATAGGATGGGCCCGGGTAGATAGAATCTCCGGGCCAGCTGAGGTGGAAGGACCAGGAGGAATGTCAATAGAAGTGGAAGGTCCTGGAGGTATATCAGCAGTAATGGAGGCAGGCTCAGTGGGGGCCTCTACCACAACTGGCTCTTCAGACTGGCCAATTGGGGCAGAAGCAGGGGCTTTGTAGTTCTTGTCCTTGGGGTTGTCCGGCCCCTTCAAGCTATACCAGGAGAACGGAGTCGTTGCCTTGACCTTGATG
Organism: Nicotiana attenuata; assembly: GCF_001879085.1. Taxonomy (NCBI): domain Eukaryota; kingdom Viridiplantae; phylum Streptophyta; class Magnoliopsida; order Solanales; family Solanaceae; genus Nicotiana; species Nicotiana attenuata. The sequence continues at coordinate 221,440 of NW_017670975.1, read as the reverse complement.
TCAAATGGCCTCTTTTCCACCTTCAAGTCCCAGAGTACATGGTCAGGGTGTTAGGGAAAGGGTAGTTCCGGTCAGTCTCAGAGCACACAAGAGAAATGATGCGGGACATCACATTCCCCACATTGATGGGGTACCTTGCCATGATGGAAGCAACCAATATGGCCCGGTGGAGGGGGAGAGTCTAGTCATGGGAGGTAGGATCTAACTGCTTGCTGGCTGCCAACTCCGCACCACTAAAAAGTAGCGAGAGAGGGTCGCAATAGCTTTTACCTGATTTTGGGTCGGGATCGAATCCACAAAGAGCTAGGATTGAAATCGAATATCTATTTAGCTTAGGATTGCGTGTGTGCTCTTAATTGGTCTTCTATTCATTTTTGGATTGTCTTTATAATTCTATTTTTATCAAACTACTAATTGAAAATGCAACTAGATTAAGCTAAGAGATAAATTGCTACAAGTTGTATCTAATGGTTTAAAAAGGCACTAGGGTAGTGACCTTCACCTAGGTGGCTAATTGACGGGTAATTGCATCTAAGGCACGATTGACATGATTGGGGAAATATGTTATAACCGTTGCTCAATACTACCCACTCTACCCAATTGACTCTCTCGAGACCAATTGGATATGCATATTTGCCCGAGCAACTAGGGTTCATGTCGGGTAATTACTCTCTCGAGGTTTAACCCTTTAATTGGGACTATCAAATCTCTTGAGTCCATCCCAATTCCTTGTTGAGTCAATTTTGGAGACTTAGGCTCTCTTTCTTAAGAAGAGCCCAAGTCTACTAAGCACAAACTAGTGTTTGCAACCACTAATTCATAAATTAAACCATAAAAGTGACCGAAATAACAAACACCCATAATCAATCAAACCTTAAATCACAACACCCATAAGTTACCCACACTAGGGTTGAGCCACAATCCTAGCTAATGGGTTTAGCTACTCATGGTTGAAGATAAAATCAGAGACTTAGATGAAGAGAAAGACATAATATTAAATTACTGAAGTAAATATAATGATGCAATTGCTAAAACTACGTTAAAATGCCCAAAATGGCTACAAAATGGCTTCTCACGAGCGCAGCTTATGTCTGATAATAACTGGTTATAGCTGCTTACCCTAAAAATGGAAAAAATGTTCTATTTATACTAACTGGAAAAACTGGACAAAAATACCCCTGCGGGGTCAGTGCGGGCCGCGCAAAATGAACTGCGGCCGCACTAGGATTTTGACTCTTCAAATTCACTTCTCTGAACTCGGGCTCCGCGGACCGCGCAGAACGGACCGCGGCCGTGGAGGCAGCTAGCGCGATCCGCACAGAGTCGACCGCGGACCGCATAGGCTTGATGATAGGCTCTGGACATCTCTCTGAAGTTAGCTTTTGCGGACCGCGTAGAATGGTAGTGCGGCGCGGAGTATTCAGTGCGGACCGCACAATCTCCACTGCGGCCGCACTGCTTTAACACTTGACTTGCCAGTTCTCTGAATCTCCCTAGTGCGGACCGCATAAAGTGGACTGCGGCCGCACTAGGCTAGTTTGTCCTGAGTTCTCTTTGTCTTTGATACTTGTGCAGGTTTCACTCTTTGTTGAGCCGATACTTGACATCTCGTCACTTTGTTGATCAAACCTGCAATCAAGCACACTTATGAGCCCTTTGGGTCTATTTTGTAAGAATTTATACTCAAAGCGTAAGCAAGAAGGAGCATGAAACACGTCAGAATCCGTAGTTATCAGGCATATATAAGTAAACCAGCACTCGAGTATTCACAGTATTCCCAAAACCCGATAGTCATAAGTCACAAGCTATAGAAGAAAACTAAGTATCTCTATACACCAGAGTCTAAGAAAGTACGGAAAAATAAATGATATAGGAGGGAATAGAGGAGCACTCCGAGGTCTGCGGACGCGGTCAGATATACCTTGAAGTCTCCACATTCTCACTGCTCACTGATATCGAGGCTGATAAGAAGTACCTGGATCTGCACACAAAGCATGTGCAGAAGAGTAGCATGAGTACACCCCAACGGTACCCAGCAAGTGTCAAGCCTAACCTCGGTTACGTAGTGACGAGGTCAAGTCAGGGTCCAACTGGTATATAATAAATAAGGCAGAATAATATAACAATGTAATAAGAGACTGGAAATTTAACAAGAGAAAACCACATAAAAATAGCAGTGTAGCACATAGGGATAAACAGCAGGGGATCTCCCGAGATACCGTCACGTAGTCCTAAAAGTAAATATGTAAGGAGATCTGCCGAGGTACCGCCTCGTAGTCTCAAAAGTAAATGTGCGGGAAGATCTCCCGAGGTACCGCCTCGTAGTCCCAAAAGTAAATGTGCAGGGGGATCTCCCGAGGTACCGCCTCGTAGTCCCAAAAGTAAACACACAGCTCGAAATCGATGAATACAATAATTAACAGCAAGAATTCTACAGTTAAGACTGATACAGATCAAGGAAAAACAGGAAATCAACTAAGCATGCTGCATAGATTTCAAATAAGCATTTAAGACACGTAGACATGCGATATTAGGTTAGAACAGGATAACTACACATGCTGGTATAACTCAATTAAGATGTAACAGGTTACTACTCAGTAAAAACCGGATTTTACAATAATTAGCCAGTGTACGCACTCATCACCTCGCGTACACGGTGCTCACATATCACAGAAGTATCACAACAGTACCAAATCTTAAGGGGATTTTCCCCACACAAGGATAGGCAAGCCACAACCTCAAACCAAGCTCAATCAATCAGTAAGAATGCCTTTTCCATAATTTTTCAACTCTGAATGACCCAAATCTAGCCAAAAGCAATTACATACCATATATATAACTATAAGGAACTAATCTAATTAATAAAATCAAGACTTTAACAAGAAATTAGAAAATCACCCCAAAATGTTGACCCGGGCCCACGTCTCGGAATCGGGTAAAAGTCACAAAATACGAACACCCATTCAACCACGAGTTCACTCGTATCAAAATCACTCAAATCCGATACCAAAATCTCAATCAAAACCCAAAAACTTGGTGGAAGAAATTTTCAACTTTTTTCCCAATTTTCTCAACCCAAATCCTTAATTAAATGATGAAATTAACTATAGATTAGGGGAATATAACCAAAAACGAGTTAAGAATCGTTACCCAATAGCTTCCTCTGAAAATCCTTCAAATTATCGCCTAAATCCTCGCTCTCAAAGTCCCAAAGTGAAAATGAGATCAACCCCTCGTAATTTCCCCTTTTTTGCCCAGTGATACCTGCGGACCCCCAACCGCACCTACGACACCGCACCTGTGGAATTGACGTAACACACTTGGGTCTGCTTCTGCGATCAAGTGGCCGCACCTGCGGATAATTGTCCGCTTTTGCAAAAATCCTCATCCAGCTTGACTCTCGCTTCTGCGATCACTTCTCCGCAGGAGCGGCTCCGCTTCTGCGGTCCTTTTGTCGCACTTGTGACCACTGCTACCCAAACCAAGGCCACATCTCCGAGCTACCTTCCGCACGTGCGTGTCCGCACCTGCGGTGAACCTCACCGCAGGTGCGATGACACCAGAAGTTGAAAAAAACTTCAGCAATTCTCACAAGTCTGAAACGAATCCGAAAATGATCCGAAACACACCGAGGCCCCCGGGACCTCAACCAAATATACAAACAAGTCCTAAAACACCATACAAAATTTGTCGAGCTCTCAAATCCCATCAAACAACAGCAAAAACACGAATCACATTCCAATCCAAACTTATTGAACTTTGAAACTTCAAACTTCTACCACTGATGCCAAAACCTATCAAATTACGTCCGACTGACCTCAAATTTTGCACATAAGTCATATTCAACATTACGTACCTACTTTTGAAATTGGAATCCGACCCCAATATTAAAAAGTCCACTCCCGGTTAAACTTCCCAAAAATTTAACTTTCGCCACTTCAAGCCTAACTCAGCTGTAGACCTCCAATTCATAATCCGGACACGCTCCTAAGTCCAAAATCACCCAACGGGGCTAACGGAACTGACGAAACTCCATTCTAGAGTCGTCTTCACACAATTACAACTACGGTCAAATTCCTAGAACTTAAGCTTCCGTTTTAGGGACTAAGTGTCCCAAATCACTCCGAAACCAAAAACAAAACCTCCCGGCAAGTCACATAAGCATAAAAAGAAATGGTGAAAGCACTAAATGAGGGATCGGGGCTATTAGTCTCAAAATGACTGGTCGGGTCGTTACATCCTCCCCCTCTTAAAAAAATAGTTCATCCTATAACGAGTATAGAGACATAACTGAAGTGGTGAAAAGATGAGGATAACGACTGTGCATATCATGCTCGGTCTCCCAAGTCGCCTCCTCGACCGGCTGACCCCTCCACAGAACCTTCACTAAAGCAATGTTCTTTGACCTTAACTTTTGAACCTGCCTGTCCAAAATAGCCACCGGCTCCTCAACATAAGATAAATCCTTGTCCAACTGGACTGAGCTGAAATCCAATACATGAGAGGGATCGTCGTGATACTTCCGGAGCATAGAAACATGGAATACTGGATGAACTCCTGCTAGACTAGGGGGCAAGGCAAGCTCATACGCAACCTCCCCAACTCGCCGCAACACCTCGAATGGGCCAATAAACCTTGGGCTCAGCTTGACCTTCTTCCAAACCTCATAACGCCCTTCATAGGTAAAACCCGGAGCAAGATCCGCTCCCCAACCATGAATGCAACATCGCGAACCTTCCGATCCGCATAACTCTTCTGTTCGGACTGGACTGTGCAAAGTCGATCCTGAATCACCTTAACCTTCTCCAAAGCATCCTGAACCAAGTCTATACCAATAGTCTAGCCTCACCCGGCTCGAACCAACCCACTGGAGACCGACACCGCCTACGATAATAAGCCTCATACGGTGCCATCTGAATGCTCGACTGATAACTGTTATTGTAGGAAAAATATGCAAGTGGCAAGAACTGATCCCAAGAAACTCCAAACTCTATCACACACGCATGGAGCATATCCTCCAGTATCTGAATAGTGTGCTCGGACTGTCCGTCCGTCTGAGGGTGAAATGTTATGATCAACTCAATCCGAGTACCCAACTCATGCTGAACGGCCCCCCCAGAATCGTGATGTAAACTGCGTACCCCGTCAAAGATGATGAATACCGGCACGCCATGAAGCCTAACAATCTCGCGAATATAAACTCGAGCCAGTTGCTCGGAAGAATAAGTAGTCATCACAGGAATGAAATGAGCTGACTTGGTCAGCCTATCCACAATCACCCAAACTACATCAAACTTCCGCTGAGTCCGTGGAAGCCCAAAAACAAAATCCATAGTGATCCGCTCCCATTTCCACTCCGGAATCTGTAACTTCTAAAGCAATCCACTTGGCCGATGATGCTCATATTTCACATGCTGGCAATTTAGACACCAAGCTACATATTCCACTATGTCCTTCTTCATTCTCCTCCACCAATGCTGCCTCATGTCCTGATACATCTTTGTGGCACTCAGATGAATAGAGTACCCCGAACTGTGAGCCTCCTGGAGAATCAACTCACGTAAACCATCTATATTGGGAAAACATAGCCTGCCCTGCATCCTCAATACACCATCATCTCCAATATTGACCTCCTTAGAATCATCGTGTCCTTAAGGACAAGCAAATGTGGGTACCTCGCTTAGCCCGTGTATGCACTCGTCACCTCGCTTGTCCTTTGTCACCTTGCTTTTATTGCTGAGCCGAGCCGAGTTTGTTAGATGACTCCCATCTGCTTGTCCTTAAGGACACGGTTCAGCACGCTGATGCTAAGGAGGTTACTATTGGAGATGATGATGCATTGAGGATGCAGGGCAAGGTATGTGTGCCCGATGTAGATGGATTGTGTGAGTTGATTCTCTAGGAGGCTCACGATTTGCGGTATTCCATTCATCCGGGTGCCGCAAAGATTAATCAGGACTTGAGGCAGCATTATTGGTGGATGAGAATGAAGAAAGACATAGTAGAGTATGTAGCTCAATGTCTAAATTGCCAGTAGGTGAAGTATGAGCATCAACGGCCAGGTTGAATGCTTCAGAAGCTAGAGATTCTGGAGTGGAAATGGGAGCGGATCACTATGGATTTCATTTTTGGACTTCCACGTACTCAGAAGAAGTTTGATGCAGTTTGGGTGATTGTGGATAGGTTGATCAAGTCGGCTCATTTCATTCTAGTGATGAATACTTATTCTTCCGAGTAGCTGGCTCAAGTTTATATCCGCGAGATTATCAGGCTTCATGGCGTGCCGGTATCTATCATCTCTGACCGGGGTACGCAGTTTACATCGCGGTTCTAGAAGGTCGTACAACATGAGTTAGGTACTCGGTTTGAGTTGAGCACAACATTTCACCCTCAGACGGACGGACAATCCGAGCATACTATTCAGATACTGGAGGATATGCTCTGTGCTTGTGTGATGGAGTTTGGGGGTTCTTGGTATCAGTTCTTGTCACTTGTAGAGTTTGCTATAATAATAGTTATTAGTCGAGCATTCAGATGGCACCGTATGAGGCTCTGTATGGTAGGTGGTGTCCATCTCCAGTGGGTTGGTTCGAGCCGGGAGAGGCTAGGCTATTGGGTACAGACTTGGTTCAGGATGCTTTGGAGAAGGTGAAGGTGATTCAGGATCGACTTTGCATAGCCCAGTCCAGACAAAAGAGTTATGCGAATCGGAAGGTTCACGATGTTGCATTCATGGTTGGGGAGCGGGTCTTGCTCCGGGTTTTGCCCATGAAGGGTGTTATGAGGTTTGGGAAGAAAGGCAAGCTGAGCCCAAGGTTTATTGGCCTATTCGGGGTGTTACGAAGAGTTGGGGAGGTTGCTTATGAGCTTGCCTTGCCTCCCAGTCTAGCAGGAGTTCATCCATTATTCCATGTTTCTATGCTCCCGAAGTACCACGGTGATCCATCTCATGTGTTGGATTTCAGCTCAGTCCAGTTGGACAAGGATTTGTCTTATGTTGAGGAGCCGGTGGCTATTTCGGACAGGCATGTTTGAAGGTGAAAGAACATTGCTTCCGTGAAGGTTCAGTGGAGGGGTCAGCCGGTCGAGGAGGCGACTTGGGAGATCGAGCATGATATGCGCAGCCGTTATCCTCATCTTTTTATCACTTCAGGTATGTCTATATGCTCGTTCAAGGACGAACGATTGTTTTAAAAGGGGGAGGATGTAACGACCCAGCCAGTCGTTTTGAGAGAATTATCCTGGATCCCCTATTTATTGCTTTCTCTGTATCATTTTATACTTATGTAACTTGCCAGGAGGTTTTGTTTTTGGTTTCGGAGTAAATTGGGACACTTAGTCCCTAGAATGGAAGCTTAAGTTCTATGAATTTGACCGTAGTTAGTACTGTGTGAAGATGACTCCAGAATGGTCTTTTGTCATTCCGTTAGCTACGTTGGGTGATTTGGACTTAGGAGCGTGTCCGGATTGTGATTTGGAGGTCCGTAGTTGAATTAGGTTTAAAATGGGGAAAGTTGAATTTTTGGGAAGTTTGACCGGGAGTGGACTTTTAGATATCGGGGTCGGATTCCGATTCCAGAAGTTGGAGTTAGTCTGTAATGTCAAATATGACTTTTGTACAAAGTTTGAGGTCAATCAGACATGATTTGATAGGTTTCGGCATCGGTTGTAGAAGTTTGAAGTTTCAAAGTTCATTAAGTTTGAATTAGAATGTGATTCGTATTTTTAGCATTGTTTGATGTGATTTGAAGGCTCTACTAAGTTCGTATGATGTTTTAGGACTTGTTGGTATGTTTGGTTGAGGTCCCGGGGGCCTTGGGTGGATTCCGAGTGGTTAACGGACTAGAGTTGGACTTGTTAGAATAGTAGAAAATCTGACGTTTCAGTTGATGGTTTCCTTCTTCGCGTTCGCGAGGGGAGTTCCGTGTTAGTGAAGGGGAGCTGATGGGAGGTCGCATTTGAGTAATTTTGGTACGAGTGAACTCGTGGTTGAATGGGTGTTTGTATTTTGTGACTTTTGCCCGATTATGAGATGTGGGCTCGGGTCGACTTTTTGGGTCAAATTTCTAATTTCTTGTTGAAGTCTTGATTTCATTAATTAGATTAGTTTCTTATAGTTATATTTATGGTATGTAATTGCTTTTGGCTAGATTTGGGCCATTCGGAGTCGAAAGTCGAGGAAAAGGCATTATTACTGATTGATTGAGCTTGGTTCGAGGCAAGTGGCTTGCCTAATCTTGTGCGGGAGAAATCCCCTTAGGATTTGGAACTGTTGTAATACTTCTTTGATATGTGAGTGCCGTGTACGCGAGGTGACGAGTGCGTACACGAGCTAATTATTGTAAAATCCGGTTTTTACTGAGCAGTAACTTGTTACATCTTAAATGAGTTATACCAGCATGTGTAGTTATCCTATTTTGCCTATTATCGCATGTCTATGTATCTTAATTGCTTATTTGAAATCCGTACGGCATGCTTAGTTGATTTCCTATTTTTCCTTGACCGGTATTTAGTCTTAAACTGTAGGATTTCTTTCTGTAATTGTTGTTTCCATAGATTTTGAGTTGTGTGTTTACTTTTGGGACTACGAGGCGGTACCTCGGGAGATCCCCTGTCGCATATTTAATTTTGGAACTACGAGGTGATACCTCGGGAGATCCCCTGTCGCATATTTACTTTTGGTACTACGAGGCGGTACCTCGGGAGATCCCCATTGCATATTTAATTTTGGGACTACGAGAAGGTATCTCGGGAGCGCCCCTGTAGTTTACCCCTATGTGCTGTGTGTTTTCCTTCTGTATTTCTCATTGTTAAATTTCCAGTCTCTTATTACATTGCTATATTTTTTCTGCCTTAAAGTATTATATTCTAGTAGGGCCCTGACCTGACCTCGTCACTACTCTACCGAGGTTAGGCTTGACAATTACTAGGTACCATTGTGGTGTACTCATGCTACTCTTCTGCACATGTTTTGTGTGCAGACCCGGGTACCTCCAACCAGCCCCGCTACTAGTCAAGAGTATTTGCTGCGGCTTTTGGAGACTTCAAGGTATATCTGCAAGTGTTCGTAGACCTCGGAATCCCCCTCTATCCCTTATGCTGTTTTTTCTTATTTTTCCTAAACATTGATGTATAGAAACAGTTAGAGTTTTCCTTAGAGCTTGTGACTTGTGACTACCGGGTCTTTGGGGAGTTGTTTATACTCAGAATTGTTGGTTTTACTTGTACATGATGAGCGGCATTTTTCAGCTATACAGTTATCTGTTGAAGTTTAGTTGTTAAATTTTGTTATTATTTTAGTTATTCCGAAATTGTTAGGCTTACATAGTCGGCTCATTTTATATCCGCAAGATTGTCAAGCTTCATGGCATGCCGGTATCTATCATCTCTGACTGGGGTACGCAGTTTACATCACGTTTTTGGAGGGCCCTACAACATGAGTTAGGTACTCGGGTTTAGTTGAGCACGATATTTCACCTCAGATGGACGGATAGTCCGAGTGCACTGTCAGATACTGAAGGATATGCTCCGTGCTTGTGTGATGGAGTTTGGGGGTTCTTGAGATCAGTTCTTGCCACTTGTGGACTTTGCCTACAACAACAGTTATTACTCGAGCTTTTAGATGGCACCGTATTAGGCTCTGTATGGTAGGCAGTGTCGGTCTCCAGTGGGTTGGTTCTAGCCAGGCGAGGCTAGGCTATTGGGTACAGACTTGGTTCAGGATGCTTTGGAGAAGGTGAAGGTGATTCAGGATCGACTTCGCACAGCCCAGTCCAGACGAAAGAGTTATGCGGATAAAGTTTGCGATGTTGCATTCATGGTTGGGGAGCAGGTCTTGCTTCGGGTTTCGCCCATTAAGGGTGTTATGGGGTTCGGGAAGAAGGGCAAGCTGAGCCCAAGGTTTATTGGCCCATTCAAGGTGTTGCAGCGAGTTGGGGAGGTTGCTTATGAGCTTTCCTTGCCTCCCAGTCTAGCGGGAGTTCATCCAGTATTCCATGTTTCTATACTCCAGAAGTACCACGGCGATCCGTCTCATGTGTTAGATTTCAGCTCAGTCCACTTGGACAAGGATTTTTCTTATGTTGAGGATCCGTCTCAATCGATTTTCTGAAGTGCAATTATTTAACTAAAGCTAATCTAGAGTAACAAACTAAGCGATTACAGAAAACAAGTCGGCAAGCTTAGAGACGAATTCAATGGGAGAAAATATTCTAGAGCTATGGGTTAGCTAACAATCCCCTTGAGTCTTCTACCTAAATTGTCTAATTAATTTATATGATTTATTGGTTGACAGGGTTAATATTACGCGTAGTATTCTCCCGAAATACTACTCGCATATTCAAGCTAACCTAACGCCTATATTCCTATGGAATTAGGATTAACAAGAACGCATTAATAATTCCTGCATAATAACCAAGCAAGACAATTAGGTATATCCCTATCCTAACTGCAAATCCATTCCCGATACTCAGGTTCAAGATCTCGCTCTACTCAATCTTATATGCAATCTAGAATTCCCTCTCCCGAGTTCAATCCTAGATTTGTAGATAATATCCAATTGTTGATCAAGCAATCAAATAATTAAGCGCAAGATTGAATAAATAAACTAATATGATAAAATAATAAGAACTATTCAAGCTTCAAACTACATCGTTCATGTAGCACTCACAACTCTAGAACTAATAAACTATAAAGTTAAAGGAAGAGAAGAGAAGAAAAACTAGTTGTAAGCCTCCTTCAAGCGTGGTTTGTGTTTCCCCTCGTGAATTCTCCTTCCAAGTATGTTCAATCACCTCCAAATTAGGTTTAGAACTTCTTTTATACAAGTTGGGGGCATGTAAGGTTGAAACCACCAAATCCCACCCGAATTAGGACGAAATCCGCCCTTCAGCGTCTCGCTTGGTGCCTGGCGGGAAGCTGGACAGTGAACTTTTTAGCCTGCTGTCAACGGCGTTTTGGTTGGTGCATGGCGCGAACCTGTGCACCAAACTTGTACTTCTTCCAAATTCTTCCGTTTTTACTTTAGTTTGCATGCAAACCTTCAATATCACTTCCAATTGACTCCAACACATAAAAAAATCAAAATATTAGCTCACCTCATTGCAATTACACATTAGAACAATAAAGAATAGAGAAAAATGTGAGGCGATTCATATACAAAAATACATACTTTTGGCCGAACATTAATATTTTATGTGATTTTTTAAAACTTTGTACTCATTGAGATTGGGTACACGCGCAATACATCTATTCTAAGACTTGTTTCTTAAAATTATATATTTATTGAGATGTGATTACACGCGCAACTTGCGTAATATAAGACTAGTACATATATAATATATATTATATTGAAAACTGTTCGTGCAAGTAAGAGATGCAAAAGTTTCCTAAGTAACCACACTGTTCGATAGTAGTATGTTTTTCATCAACACTAGAAAATAACAATAAATCACTAAAATTCTTTTGGGGAGTGAATTTGTTGAGAGTTGCCATCACTTCAATAAATCTAAAAAAGGAAAGTACAACAAAAAAAGTCTCACGCTAGCTGACCCACAGAATCAATGTCCAATGTACTACCTTACAGCTTCTAAACAACATTGGAAGAATAGAAGCTCACTTTTTCATAACCAATTAACCCCTCAGCAGAAGAAAAAAAAGAGAAGGAAACTCTAACCCACTCTTGTCAACTGCAAAAACCGTTATATTTCAACCACCAAAAAGATGAAAAAGGAAGGCAAATGAAAAGTTAAAGAAAAGAACACTATATTCAATAATAAAAAATTAAAGCAATGTACAATTTAATTGTTTTACTGCACTATATATATATATATATATATACCAGCCCATGTTTCAATATTTGAGTCTCGACTAATTCGTATTAGGTCATATAGTCCATTATAAAAGGTATCATAAATTTGAATATCGGACTTAGACCTGTGATTAAGGAAGTATATTACAATTATACTAAATTTTTTCACATAATTATAATTATAAAAAATAGTTTCCTTTTGTTTTATTTTAAAGAAAGGCATAAAGATATAAAATGCTAACTCAACCCTCTTTTGTCCCCTCTTACTCTGTTCTTCATACATCTTTTCTTGTTCTCTTCTCTTTCCTACAAAAACCAAGACACACTACACAGAGCTTCAACACATAAAATCTCAGAGCTCCCTCCTCTATATCTAAAATCCTCTTCCTTTTGTGTCTTTTCTTGTTCCCTTCGCCTCAATATTGTCTTTTATTAAATTTTTCAAGAAACTTTAAAGAACTCGTTTTTCCTTCGATCTCCATTTTTCTTTTTGCTGAAATTCCACTCAAGAAACAAAACGCCGTCGTTTCAAAGAACTATACTGTAGGTGAGAATTTAGTTTCCAATTTGGGAAATAATGTAGGAAAAAATAGAAAGAGGTTCTTTGTTCTTGTTTGAGAGTACTCAAAATTGGGACTCCTTTTTTTCCCTTTCTTTTTGCATGCGGGTTATTATTAGATCTCAAATTGGGCTATTTCTTGCAATTGAATTGGTTTATTTTTGTACTTTAATGGGGTCTGAAGTGTAAATAACTTAATTTTTTGGTTTGTTTCAATGCTACAGTGGAATGCTTATGGGTTATGGTCGCTCACTTGTGGCCGAGTTTCTACTTTCTGGTGATTGCCCATCTGGTTAACTTACTCAGAATAAAAAAGGTGCAATCTTTTTGCTATTTGGTTTTGTTTTTTTTAGTGATTGGGTAAATTATGTACTCCTTTTTGTTTCTTGTATGTATGTATGTATGTATGTTGTGCTAAGATCGATATTGTTGGAACAAAAGATACGTCAGATCACTTGTGTCATTGAATGAGGTTATTTTGGTTCCAGTATTGGAATATTAGGGTTTCATGAAGATAAGTTGGAAAAGGGTACGGGTGCCTAATATCCCATATGTCCAAGCTTTAGTGGACAAAGTTACAGAGTTACTCGGTACCTTGTGGAGGTAGCAAGTACCCCTTGGAAATAGTCCAGCCGCGGAAGCTGGCCCACTTACCACGGTTATCAAAAAAAAGGGAAGGGTGCCTAGTGCTATTCTGCTAGGCTGACTGGATTTAGACTTCTTATGAATTAGTTAATTACTATAACTTTTATTATTATTATTTTGATTTTCTGTTTATGTGGAATGGTATTACTATGTCTCCATCTTAGGGAAGTGGAAAAATATCACAATCTTGTTGCTGTAGTATTATTTAGTATTGAGATGGGCCTGAAAAAAAGAATGGATAAATAGGAGTCATGTAGTCGACCCAGACTTTGGGATTGAGGCACGGTTGATTAATTGGGAAAACTAAATTTAGCAATGAAATAAGGCATTGTTTGCTTTTCTGAGATGGAGGTGGTACTCCTAAAACATCCTTCCATGAAGAACAAGAAGAACAGGTTGAAGAAAGGCTAGTATTGATAGAATGACTCTAACATCTAGTGTTGTAACTTATGATTAAAATAGTTTATTTAAAACACTCTTAGTAGAATTACAAAATCTTCAAGAATTTATTTATGCCTTGTTCATCCTTATCCAGTCAGTAGTGAATAATTCCTTTTGGCGTATATAGTTGTTTTCCACCTTTCCGTTCTTTTTCTTTTCTTCATCCGAAATGAAGCCTCACAACTTACCTCTTTTGCTTTAGTTTATAAATGTGATCCTTGGTCTCTTCTAAGCTATGTTACACAGATTCTTTTGTGAGTACATACTGAATACAAGTTTGTGCAAGAATCGGTACGGCTACGTCAAGTTCTTTGCTAATTTAGAGTATTTTGAACGATTAGAACAAAGTATCCATTCACTTATCACCCCCATTCAACAAGGGTAAGTCAAGGCAAGTGAAGGATTTGCGTAAAATAGGTCCTAAGCACCTTTATCCATTGCAAAAATTGGCCAAAATTTGTCACCTCTTCGCTCAATTTCAGTTTTCAACCCAAATGAGCCTTGAGAACTTACCTCTGGCGTTTTCATTTATTAATACATTCCTTAGTCCATCCAACTAAGCACCTTTCTTCCAATTATTCAAAAATGGGGAAATGGTGATAAAATACATGCTTAGGGCCAATACAATAGGTAATAAAGAACCAATATGGTATATGCCTTGTAGATTTACATTAGAGACTATATACATCGCAAGTTTAGCTTTCATGATAAGAATGAAGGTGAAGTTCAGATTAGATAGAATGATGGTGCCTAATAGACAATTTAGATACTCCCTTTGTCCCAAGGTAGGGGTAAGGTTTGTACACGCTACCCTCCCCAAACCATACTTGTGAGATTATACTGGATTTGTTGTTATATGTGGCAAACTTTCTTTGTCCCAAAAAGAATGTCATCTTTCTACATTTAGAAACAACATAATTTTACAAATCTTATTTTACCCATAATAAGATGATTTATAGCCATACAAATGTCTAAGGCTTGTTTTAGACCACGAGTTTCAAAAGTTTTCTTTTCTTTCTTAAACTCCGTACCCAGTCAAATGATGCCATATAAGTTGGGACGGAGGGAGTATCTAGGATTCAATCATTTAGATGAATGATAAAATATGTGAAGATGAATGCATAGAAGTAAATATGATAGCTAAAGTGGAGGAGCGCTTTGCAAAAGATACCTGACAAATTGAAAGGTAAATTCCATAAAATTTGTGAAAACCAATAATATTATTTATGCGGCAGTGAATGTTGGGTCTGTAAATTGGTCAGTCCAATATATTCATAAGTATAAATGTTGTAAAAATACTAATGTTAAGATGGACGCACAGTCATACATGATTGAATAAAATTAGAAATAATCCCATATGACAGAAGGTGTAAGTAGCACCCATGGAAGATAAAATGGGAGAAAGTCACCCGAGATGGTTTGGCCATAGGTACAAACGATGTCTCCAAACACCAGTCTGTAGGTACGAAGATGTAGTGGTTAAAGATGATAAAAATGTGTGTTAGGTCTACCAAGTGATAAAAAAGAGTGTCTGGTAGACCTAAAACACTGGGATGGAAGTTGTCGCACAAGACCTACAATCTCACAAAATCAATTTGAACCTAGATAGGACTTTTTGATGGAAGTAGAAGATCCATATAGCCATTACCAACTATTATGAACTAAGGATTAGATGTTGTCGTTCACTTACGTTAGTCCACTGTATGTCAGAAACTTTTTAGTCTAGTTAGAGACTCGTATCCGTGTAAGGATAAATGTGAGATCTAGAGAACTCCTAATACGCCTTTGAACACTAGCTATTCAGTATTAGAATGAAGTGGACCCGAATACATCAACAGGAACAGTCGAACAGACGATTCATACAGCTGATGCCGATAGTAGTTTATGCTTGAGGATACTTGATTGATTGATTGTTTAGAGTTGGCCAAAAAGATAGCGGCCAATTAACCAGTCAAGCCAAAAGTTAAGAGCAACCATTGAGTGCCCAAGCTCTCTTTCATTTGACAGTAGTGGATCAGGCTTGTCATTTTAACTGTATTTAAGGGTTCCACTGGACTTCAATGTATCTAGACTTCGATCTCAAAAATTTGTCTTTGAGCTCTAGATTTGGACTACAAATGCTGAAATCTTTTAAATTTTCCCATCTATCTAGAGCAAGATTAAATTTACCGTGGAACAAAAGTACACCGCAGTTGATATTAAAATATTTTCCTCAGCTCCCTTCTTCAGTGTTCTTACTCATATACTTATTCTCAGAAATGATGCTCATGCGTCCAAGGAATCCCAGGTTCCTCAGACGCCGTCCATGTGGATAGTATATCAGATTATAGGCATCTTCCCCACAGTAAAGTCCAACTTGAGTGTAACAATATATAAAGGGTTCCAGAATTTTACATTTATCAAACAAGAAAAAAAGGGTTCCAGAATTTTAGTCCAAACTCACTATCCCTTAGCTCTACGGTGCCTCTATTGTATTATGCATAGACTCGAATTAGATTCTTGCTGTGGGTAAAGAGGCAACATGGTCCAGATTTGTTGAGCTTTGTAACTGTCGTCGAAAGAAGAGGTTTTTGAACTGGTCCCTGGGATGGCAATTCAATTACTGCTGTGTGTTAATCACGGGATCAATTCTTTGTTCCTTTCTTCAATTATTTTTCGTAATTGAGGCTTTTCTCAAGGATGTGCAAGAATTTGCAATTTTAACCCAAGGCTCTGCGGCAAGTTACAAAGCGAAGTGACAATTCAGAAATTCTTTCTTTTATTTGTTTTGTTCTTCATTTTCCTGACATCATGTTTTATAAGGATTTAATGAATGTATTGGATATATATTAGGTTATATCGGATAGATGTCTTTTCGGAAGTATATTCCCCCTTCTGATGCACCATCTGGAAGTATGAAGTCATTGAACTTATCTGGAAAGGCAAATCAAAATTCTCAACCATCTGATCCACAAAGATCAACGGAGGCTGATGTGGACATCGACATGGGTGAGGTCTATTTCTTGATTATGCATTTCCTATCAGCTGGACCATGTCACAGAACTTATGGGCAATTCTGGAATGAACTTCTGGAGCATCAACTTTTACCCCGTAGATACCATGCTTGGTATTCAAGGAGTGGGGCACCAAGTGGTGACGAAAATGATGATGGCATGTCTTTCCCATTAAGCTACAATAGATTGGTGGAAAGGTAACTTTTACTGCCTTATTCATCAATTGTCAATGACATATGGCTTATCAATTCCCTTTTAACCAATATCTATCATGTAATGTTTCTTTTATATTTCCATGTTTGTATCATATTTTCTGAATAGCATCAGCGTACAGTTTATGAAATGCTGTCAGATTAAAAGATGTTACTCTCTGTTATAGGCCTTTATCTGTTACTATATTTTATAAACATCAAAATGCTTGTGAAGAACAGAGATCATTCAGTTGCTTTGATTCAAGAATGAAGTCATTTGTACAAATTGCAGATACAAAAAAATATCTGGTTTATTATGCTACTCGGAACATGTAGCTTTTGTTTGGCCAGTTAATATCTCCAGTCCTTATGATATTTTCCTCGTCCTCCTCTGTTGAGAAAATGAAAGAGGCTGGGATCACCTTCTCATTCTTTCCTTGAGTTATAACGTGTATGATGTGTCTAGGTACTCTCACGTGGGAAAGGATCACTTGGTGAAGCTTCTAAAGCAATTATTGTTAAGTGTGAGAGCTTCCCCTCAGGGTATGGTTGGTGGCAATACAGTTAATGCAGCAGCTGTTCCAACTCTGCTGGGAACTGGTTCCTTTTCACTTCTCAGCAGTACGTCTTCTAGTTTCACTACTTTTAATGTAGTAACTTCAATTTTTGTCAGTTCTTCATGCACAGCGAATTTCGATGTGGTACATTTTACGATTCCGTCTGTGTCACAATAAATTAAAATATGTTGAAGGAAACAATGATTTAAAGTTAGTTCTTGGGGAATGCTTCACATCAAACTTCAATATTTGTTTCTGAATTATGCAGAAGCCTATAGAGTAATATTATTAGTAGAATTCTGCCTAGTTTTTTTAGGTGCCAAAACTGGCAAATGGAGGGGGCGTAGTTTTATATCCTTGACAAGTGGAATCATTATGCACCACTTGATAAATCACAGGGTTTTACTTTCATCTTCCTCAGTTAGCTCTTCATTGCCCTTAAACTCTCTTCCCCTCTCTCAGGTGATCAAGATCAGACAAATAATGAAGTTAAGCCTCCAGGTCACTTGCGGTGGCCTCACATGCTAGTAGATCAGGTGCGTGGACTAGGTTTGAGAGAAATTGGTGGTGGATTTTCCAAACACCACCGTGCACCATCTATTCGTGCGGCATGTTATGCCATTGCAAAGCCATCCACTATGGTGCAGAAGATGCAAAATTTTAAAAAAGTTCGAGGACATCGCAATGCAGTTTATTGTGGTAATGTCTTTGGCTTGCATGTCTTATTCTTATGTTATCACTTCTGGGGACTGAACGATAACCACTTTTCTAAGAGTGGCTGAGTGCGCTGAGAATGAGTTATATACCTTCATAACTTCGTGTGTATAGTTATCACCTGATCTTTTGTACAAGAATAGAATGCTATACCCCAAAGCAGAAGGAAGTAGTGGTCCCATTTTAGCTATACTGTTTGCGAATTTTCCTACATGGTGTGGGTGTGGATTTTGACATGGGGTAATCATAAAGTAGCTTTGTATTGATTATTATGATTCTGCTTTTGCTGTTATGTACTGTTGTGAATGTTTTCAATTTTCATCAGGTCAAGGCAGGTTTATATTTGCTTCTTATTTTGGCCTGACTCATTGAGTAATTTAGTTAATGAACCTCGTTTAGTGAGGGGCTCTATTATCTTATTCAATGATTCAATTGAATGATTAAGAGGAATGTTGACTGCAGCAATATTTGATCGCTCTGGGAGATATGTTGTTACTGGCTCAGATGACCGACTTGTAAAGATTTGGTCAATGGAAACAGCATATTGCTTGGCCAGCTGCCGTGGGCATGAAGTAAGCTGTTGCTATAGTTATCTTGATTCATCCCCCGATCTTCTGTCTTTTGAGTTCACTTGTTTTGCTTTCAGGGTGATATCACTGACCTAGCTGTTAACTCCAACAACACTTTAGTAGCATCTGCTTCAAATGATTGCATCATCAGAGTTGTAAGATACTCTTTTATATTTACATGAGTTCCTATATATTTCTGAGTGGTCATCGGAGTGTTCTTTTTTCGTTATAACAGTGGCGCTTGGCTGACGGGCTGCCAATTTCGGTGTTGCGCGGTCATACCGGAGCTGTTACGGCAATAGCATTTAATCCAAGACCTAGTTCTATTTATCAGCTCTTATCGTAAGGCCATTTTATTGTCTATACAACTTTCTTGATCTCTGATTCATATCTTGTGTCTATGAAAAGTTCAATACAAATCTTATCATGGCAAGAGGATATCTCCATCTCTAAGCAGTTCTTTACATGAGGTTGAATATCCAAAGGCAGCACCCATTGTGCCTTACTTCCAGTTAAAGAAAGTAGCTCCAACTTCTGCAAAGCTTCTGTGTTATTTTTCTGCAATCTAATAGAGGGAAAGGGTCTAGAGAAATCTGTCCATTGACACCTGGTCACACTACTTTTCCCAAATCCTTTCCAAGTGTGATTTTGTTCAAACAAAATTGTAACCTCCCAGAATAGGGTGGAATAAGACGATTCATATAGCCAACCCTAACTAATTTGAGATTGAGGCTTAGTTGATGTTAATTATTGCGAAAAGTAACTGTTCACCTGGTCAATAGCCTGACATAGACTTAAGCTTGCAAATGTTTGTGTAATTCACAAAAGCTCATTCGAGGTCTGACGCCAGATCATCTGGATTGTGTTTTCCAAATTATCTGCTCTCAAAGCTAACTAAGTCTTGGCAGTTTGCCTTCAAATGGTTAATCTCTTCCTTTACCTTCCTCCTCAGTAGATCTTGTTCCGTGAAGTTGTTAACTATTTCAACCCCATCCGCATCTGTATTATGGCCCAAGAACACTATCAGTCTTTCGGTGTAGAGTGTTATTTTGAATTATGAATATATTTACGAATTCAACATAAATGAGTCTTGTTCCTTGAAATAACTTGATTTTTTGTATCATGCTTTAATTGCTCATGAGACATGTTTTAAGGTAAACTTCTTTTATTAACTATGGGAGGAAAAAACTCCCTTATACAAGCGGCATACCAAAAATTAGAGAACCTACCCAAAAGAAATAACAAAATAAACTTACTACTTATAGGGATATTTTATCTCTTTGCATGCTCTGTATTGTCACTCCTTGACCACTATATGTGCAACATTGCTACCATAACCGCAGGTCATCTGATGATGGAACATGTCGGATTTGGGATTCTAGATATTCCCAGTTTACTCCACGCTTGTACATACCAAAACCCCCTGAAACAGTTGCTGGTAAGTCGCAATATTTATCTTCCAGCATTCTGACATCAATAATATGGAAGGTTATTTACATTTGCCTCAATGGTTGTAGGGAAGAACGCTGGTCCATCATCAAGCACTGTTTTGCAAAGCCATCAGATCTTCTGTTGTGCATTTAATGCTAGTGGAACATTCTTTGTAACTGGAAGCTCAGACACCTGTGCGAGGGTAAGCCTGGATTACTTTGTCTGACTTGTATTTCACTGTACTTACCCCGTGGTTGTAGTTCTGACACTGATGTGTTGCTGCTTACAAGAATCTTATTTACTTGTAGGTCTGGAATGCTTGTAAATCCAACTCGGATGACTCTGAGCAGCCTAATCATGAGATAGAGATTTTATCTGGTCATGAAAATGATGTAAATTATGTGCAATTCAGGTTGATAGTCCCAGGAAAAGGTTTCATGTGTTCATTCATTCAAGTGTATTTGCATTCCTTGTGATTCATGATCTTCTCTTTTGAGTGCAGTGGCTGCGCTGTGGCATCCAGATTTTCTCCCTCCGATGCATCAAAAGAAGACTCTGTCCCAAAGTTTAAAAACTCATGGTATGTTGGAATGTTCTCAGGAAAATAAGAGAAAATGGAGAACAACAATGATTCTTCTCTCTACATGTCAGCTAGATACTGTGAATTCTGTTGTCATAGATGTTGCTTGTGATATTTGTTAAAGAAGTTTGACAACCGAAGTTTTCGTGTTTCAGGTTTAATCATGACAACATTGTTACTTGTTCCCGTGATGGCAGTGCAATCATTTGGATCCCAAGATCTCGTAGATCTCATGTGAGTTCTCTTTAAATCCCCATTCGACCTTTGTTTTCTTGGTTAAGCTTGAAGCAATATCTTGTCCTGTTCTCATATCACTTCATCTTTCTTATACCATATACTCATTTTTTAAGGGAAAGGGTGGACGTTGGCAGAAAGCTTACCATTTGAAAGTTCCACCACCACCAATGCCACCTCAACCTCCTCGAGGAGGTCCGCGTCAAAGAATTCTTCCAACTCCACGTGGTGTTAATATGATCGTCTGGAGCTTGGATAATCGATTTGTTCTTGCCGCTATCATGGGTATGTTGTATTTATACATTTTTCTCAGTGTGGAAAGCATCTAAATTAGCTGACAAAATTACAATTCTTTGGGCAGGGGCTGCTTTTTGAAATTGCAACTCTTGGTCACTGTTTTCATTTCTTTTCCCAGATTTCTTTATTGGTTACATTTGTAGATTTTCACCCTTCAATGGTATTCTTTACGTTGCTTCTTGGTCCTGTTCCTTTTTGTTTATGAGACTTCTTGGTCCTGTTCCTTGTAAAATAGTTCTGATAATTCAACTTCAGCTTGTTCTCATCCAAGAGGCTTGAGTTCTAGCTTTCTCTCTCTTTTTTTTCTTTCTTTTTTTTTGGCTTTTACATTCCACCTATAGAACCTTGTTTTTGACCTTAAGTAGCTCTTATGGAACTGCTTTATTTGCAGATTGCAGAATATGCGTGTGGAATGCTGTTGATGGTAGCTTAGTGCATTCTTTGACGGGTCATACTGAATCTGTAAGTTATCTCCTGGAATTTTGTAATGTTTTGTCATGATTGCTGTCATCTATGTTGCTCAGATCCTTCAAAATCTTTGTCAGACACGATTTGGGTGGGGCGTGGGATCCGCACTGGAGTTGGTCAGCCTAATTTGGGTGCTTTTGACTACACCTATTGCGAAGAAGTATATATGTTGATTGGGTATTTGGTTTTATTTTGGGTTTATGTCATATATATAAATATATGCACATAATTACTAGAACGCTTTGCTATTATACGAGATTACTTATGAATAAAATAGTACTAAGTGTTACAAAAAAATTAATTATGCTACCTTTAATTTAACAACTTCAATTAATTGACAAAATTTATACTTGTATATATTGTAAAATACATTTAAAGGCTGTCTCTTAACACCCATAACCATACTCCTATGTGTATAGCTGAATACTAAGATTTAGGTGTAGGTGATGATGCATCCAACTTGCAGATCTCCACCGGTGTCTGGTGACCTATCCGATTATCATAGGCTGTCTCTAAATGACAAGACTTTAGAGATTGTGAGCAAGACTTGCCCGATTGTAATAAACTGGATCAAAGGCTCACTTTCTCCTTTTATGTAGTATATTTTAGCTCCTTGAACATGAAATTAAACTTAAGTAGGAACTGATTACAATTGATTGCATTTACTTTTTTTTGTTTGGACTGTGTCTCATTGTGTGCATTTGGTGATTGCAGACTTATGTTCTTGATGTTCATCCTTTTAATCCTAGAATAGCAATGAGCGCTGGGTATGATGGGAAAACAATTGTCTGGGATGTGAGTCTACTTCTCCTTGTTTTGTTTTATTTACTCATTCTAAATTTTTTTGTACATATGTGTCGAGTTTAGTACCAAAACTCCACAAAATCGTTCAATTTTTAGATATGGGAAGGTGCACCTATTCGGACATATGAAATTGGACGATTCAAGCTAGTTGATGGGAAGTTTTCTCCGTAAGTCAATGATCTTGTTCTTCTTACATCTTTTCTCTGTACATTTAATGTTACTTCAACCTCAAGAGACTCAACCACAGGTTATGTGAGTCAAAAACATGGGATGTACACTGTACAGCTGTTTTACTTGGAAGAAGAGATGCAGATTTATTACACTCAATTTGATATTGCGTGCACAAAAGTTTTGAATCAGTCATGGACAAGTTGTTAGCTTTGATGTATGTTCTTTTCTATATTACAGGGATGGGACGTCAATAATACTTTCAGATGATGTCGGCCAATTGTACATATTGAATACAGGGCAAGGAGAATCCCAGAAGGATGCTAAGTATGACCAGGTTTGTTGGAGTTCCACATGTGTTTTGGTTGGATCGTCCCGGATATAGTAAATGATTTCTGCTGCATGTCTTAAACAGTTTTTTCTTGGAGATTATCGCCCTCTTGTTCAGGATACACATGGAAATGTCCTTGACCAGGTTGGTGATCCATCAATTCTTGTCTAAACACTGTTTTGTCTTTGTACTCATGTGCTGTCTATTCAAGAAACAAGTTAAGAAAGGATGTTTGAGATTAGGTGCTGGATAGGTTCAGGGCTGCACTTTTTAATTCAAAACATTTTGAGGTGAACATTTAGTGAATTTAAACGCTAGCTTATCCTCATTGATATTGATTTAGAATTGAAATTTGAAATTATCCTCATTGATATTGATTTAGAATTGAAATTTGAAAATATTCAATCTTTCATTATCCTCTATAATAGTTCAAATTTGACATTGTTAATTATTGGTATCACTGTTGATGGAGCACCTTTCAATTCAAAACAATCTAAAGTGAACTTTTTAGTAAATTCAAACATTAACTCATCATCATCAACAACAACAACAACAACAACAACGACCCAGTAAAATCCCACAAAGTGGGGTCTGGGGAGAGTAGTGTGTACGCAGACCTTACCCCTACCCCGATGGGGCAGAGAGGCTGTTTCCCATAGACCCTCGGCTCAGGAAGACGGAAAGAAAACAAGAAAATATGATGCAAGCATTAACTCATCCTAGTCAAATATTGATTGGGAATAGAGATTTGAAATTATTCAATCTTTTTGTTGCAGTCTATCAATGGTATAAATTTGAAATTGAAAATTATTGGTATAACTATCCATGGATGGTTATTAGCAGTGCTGCAGTGGCTTGCATGGTTCGTGCTTCATAAGATACTTGTTTTCTTGATCTGGTACATAGAGATGTATTTGATATGCCAGTTCATCAGTTTGCTCCATATGTATGAGGTGCCTGCTTCTCATGGTCTTCAATTCTGGGGTGTTCTTCATTACTCTGGAGTGGTTTTTCCTGCACATATCATGCTTCTCTGTGATGAAAGAGCCTCTAATCTATTAAGTTTTGGGTGCATAATGGTTATTATAAATTGTTTTTCGTCAAGCTGTATGGACATAATAGATGTGCCTGTAAACCACTGCTTTCTTGCTGAAACAATGCCTCTTTTAAGTTTTTAAACTTTATTTCTCAAACTGGAAGTCTCTTTTCTCTCTCTGTTGGACCGGTTACACCAACTTCTACGAATTTGAAAGACAGCTTTTGTTTATGCTTTTGCTTAATTGATAAATTTTACAGGAAACGCAACTTGCTCCGTACAGGAGGAACATGCAAGATCTCCTTTGTGATGCAGGTTGGTGTTTTTGCTTAAACAATATCATATCTTCATTCATTCTTTTTCCCCAAATGTCTTATGTATGATATGATGGCAGGCATGATTCCCTATCCAGAGCCATACCAGAGCATGTACCAACAAAGACGTTTAGGAGCTCTTGGAATCGAATGGAGACCCTCGTCATTCCGATTTTCCATTGGGACTGATTTCAACATGGACCAGCAGTACCAAACTTTTCCCATCGTAGACTTGGAGATGTTAATGGAGCCACTTCCAGGATTTGTGGATGCAATGGATTGGGAACCAGAAATTGAGATACAAAGTGATGAATCAGATTCAGAGTATAATGTAACTGAAGAGCTTTCTTCTGGAAAAGAGCAAGGGAGTTTCTGTTCCGACGCCTCTGCAAATCCAGAATTCACTGATGAAGACAGTGAGGCTGAAGGCGACCAAAAAGATGCGCTCCGTAGATCAAGAAGGAAGAAACAGAAAGCAGAAGTAAAAGGCTTTCCCATATTTTGTTTTAGCATTCTCTTTTTTTATGTACAGTGCTTGATAATCATTTTGCTTCTTTCTTAAGGTGGAAGTTATGACATCTTCTGGAAGGCGTGTAAAGAGGAAGAACTTGGACGAGTGTGATAACAATTCGCATAGGATCAATCGCACTAGGAAATCAAGACATGGTCGAAAAGTAAAGAAGAAGTCTTCATCGAAGTCCTTGCGGCCCCAGAGAGCTGCTGCTCGTAATGCCCTTCATTTGTTTTCCAGAATTACGGGAACATCTACTGAAGGAGAAGATGAATATGGTTCAGAGGGTGATTCATCAGAAAGTGAATCCACA
Organism: Nicotiana attenuata; assembly: GCF_001879085.1. Taxonomy (NCBI): domain Eukaryota; kingdom Viridiplantae; phylum Streptophyta; class Magnoliopsida; order Solanales; family Solanaceae; genus Nicotiana; species Nicotiana attenuata. The sequence goes on along the minus strand of NW_017670975.1, from coordinate 196,475 downwards.
CTTCAGGACTCAAACGATGGAAATGAAGATTCAGATGTGTCCTTAAACAGTGAACAACATGGGCATTCAAAGGGGAAAGAAATATGCGTTGATCACTCTGATGAGACAAATAAGCTCCAGCCGTTTCCTAATCTCAATGGTGGAATTAGGAGAAGGTTGGTCCTAAAATTGCCAAATCGTGATTCAAGTAAATATGGACCTCCTAAGAATTACGAGCCTGGTCTAGCTGGTCCGTCTTTGGCTCCTGAGGAAGCTGCTGAAGCCAGTCAAAACCACTTTGGCTGTCAGGATAACAACCTGAGTGATGCTAGTGGTGACATAATAGAAAAGAATGAAATTGATCAACCAACAAAAACTGAAAACCACTTGGACCTCTTGGTAGGGTGCAAAGATGGGAACATCAGATGGGGAGGGGTCAAATCACGCTCAGCCAAACGTTCTAGAATGGGAGAACTGTTGCCATCAGGCTCTGTGACTGGACCTAGCTCATTTAATGAGGCGATTCAGGAAGAAAATGTTGTTAATGGGCACTCAATGCTTGAAAAGGACCACCACAGAGTTTCTTCTTGTTCAGGGATCCGAAATGAAATCAATGGTATCATTCATGGCAATGATAGTCATTGTCAGGATGCTATACAGGAGGCAGAATATGTTAAGCTTTTTGGTGAAACTGACTGTAATCATCCATTTAAAGAAAATGCTACTCCTGTCCCAATGAGGTTGCGTATTAGGTCAAAGATTATTTCTAGTCATATTGATAACAGTGGCAAGACAGATGCGAAGACTTCATTGGAGGATGCTGGGTGCACTGCTTGTGATACTTTTTCTGAACCTCAGGACACTGAGAAGGTATTAAGTTCAGAAGCCCCCACTGAAGAAGATAGAAATTTACCAACTCTAGATGATGGAGACTGTGAGAAGAGGCTAGATGCAGACAATGTTGGTGGAACTTCTGGGACTGAATTGCAAGACTCACAGAATGTGCGGTCGCATGATATGATGTTCCGAGCTGTCTATAGAAGGTCAAAATTTGGTCGGGGTAGAAGTGGTAGAGAAAGTCTCAGTGGGAATATGGAAGCTACCACTTCAAATGTGGGGAGCCATAGTTTAGCTGAGGGATCTGAGGCCAATGTTGAGGGAGTTCGAAGAGCTAGATCTATTAGATTAAGGTCAGCAACTTGCGATTTGAATCCTGCACACAGCAATGACAGATTTGTGCAGCCACATGACGGTTCAGAGGGAACATCAATGGAAAAGACTTCAGGTAATAGAGATGATGAAAGCTCGTATGAAGAACGGTTAATTGATTCAGCTGTTGCTGCTGGGTTGCGATCTACCCGAACGCGGAGAGGCAGCTATTATGCCCGTGAACCTAGTCCTCCAGAGAGAAGGAAATCAAATCAGGCGGCAAGAAGCTCATGGTTAACATTGGTAGCTCATGAGGAGGGATCCCGGTATATACCTCAGCGAGGGGATGAAATTGTGTATTTAAGACAGGTATTATTGAATTTATATTAGTGTCCAAGATTTGTGTGTCTAGAATACTTTTCTCTAACAGAAACTGGTCCTTAATCTGCACTTGGTAATTTGTACAGGGCCATGAGGAGTACATAAATCAGAATAACTTGAGGGATTTAGGCCCCTGGAAAACAATAAAAGAGAATATAAGAGCAGTCGAATTTTGTATGGTTGAAAACCTTGAGTACACAACACGGCCAGGTTCTGGAGAAAGCTGCGCTAAAATAAAGCTCAAATTTGTAGATCCTGCATCTGGTGTGGTGGGGAAATCATTTCAGTTGACACTGCCTGAAGTGACTGGTTTCCCTGATTTTCTTGTTGAAAGAAGCAGATATGATGCTGCTATAGAAAGGAACTGGACTTCCCGGGACAAATGCCAAGTTTGGTGGAAAAATGAAGGTGATGAAGACGGGAGTTGGTGGGAAGGTAGGATTCTAAATGTGCAAGCTAAATCTCATGAATATCCTGACAGCCCCTGGGAAAGGTATATTGTCCGATACAAGAGTGATCCATCAGAAACTCATCAGCATAGTCCTTGGGAACTATATGATGCTGATACCCAATGGGAACAACCCCGTTTAGATGATGAAACTAGAGAGAAGCTGATGCGTGCATTTACTAAGCTGGAGCAATCTGGAAATAAAGCTCAGGTAGCAATTTTTGCATGTGGTACTAACTCATATTATTGACAGAACATGTCTCAATAGTTCGTTTTTGCAGGATTATTATGGGGTTGAAAAATTGAGACAAGTTTCACAGAAGTCAAACTTCATTAACAGGTACACTAGTTGCTTTCCGTTTACATTAGTTTCATGCTCTCACTAGTTGAGTTACTTGGCAGTGTGTATTGTGAATCTCTGATTATCAGAATACTCCCAGACCCCATTTATGGGAATACATTGGGTTGTCGTTGTTGTTTATTATCAGAATACTCGTAATGTAAAGTTCCGTATTAATAATTTGCAGGTTCCCTGTTCCCTTGTCACTTGAAATCATTTGGGCTAGGTTAGAGAACAATTACTATAGGAGTCTGGAGGGAATGAAGCATGACATTGAGGTGATGCTCTCAAATGCGGAGTCATATTTTGGAAGAAATGCTGAGTTAACAATGAAAGTGAGACGTTTGTCCGAGTGGTTCAGACGGACACTCTCATCTTTGTAGTAACTTCCAACACAATTTTGTAGAAATTTACTGTCCATTAATTTAGTCCTGTCCCCTGCATTATTGTAAATAATATTTTTCCCTTTCTAATTTTTTTATTCTTTTTCTTTTCTCGAATACCAATCCTTGTCAGGAGAATAGGCTGAAAATTCTTTGTAGGGAGGTTGATAGAGATTAGATGAATGCTGGGGAATTCATTATGTCTAGTTTAACATCTGATTGTACTCTAACTGATCGAAGATCATTGAAGCTCAAAAATCTGTGGCTTATACCCATTGAATGGAGATATCTTTAGCCCAGAACGACGCCTTGCTATCTTATTTATTAAGGCTTAATACATAGTTTATCCACTGATCTTTTCACACACACCTCCTTCACAGAAAGCTTTTTTCACACCTTACCTTTTCCAAACTCTAATATACACCACTTTGTCCACATGGCTTGTGCGTATTTTTCAAACAAAATGAGCGCGTGAAGAGGTAAAAAAATGTGTATATGTAGCTTTATTTATCTATTTTTTAAATTTGTTGGGTAGAACAAGCTGAGCTTTTTTTAAATATGTTCTTGATGTTTTCGGCAACATTTCAAGTATTTTTTTATGTGTTGTGACACATGTCAAGTTATGATTAGTCCGTGAACTTGATCGTGGTCAAACACAAAATGGTATATATTAGACACACTTTGAAAAAAGTTGGGTGTATAAAAGATTTCCTGTGAAGGAAGGGTGTGTAAGGGAAATTGGTTATAAAGTCAAGGGTTAAACTATGTATGAAATCATTTATTAATGGAAAAAATAAAAAATTGGCTAGTCGGCCAACATTAATTGTATTCGCTTGGGGCACTTGCCACCTCCCACTAGCAACAGGTACCATGTAACTCTATCCACCAAGGCTTGGATAGCTGGGAAGAATCACCTAGTGTTTTTTGTCTCCACAGGGATATGAACTTGAAACCTCATTGTTCTCGCCCACTTTATTGATCATTAGGCCATACCTTTGGGTGCTATATGAAAAATATATGTTTTTTCAACTATTATTTCTTAGAGAGTTTAAAAATATATATATTTCTTTATTAATGATGTGCTACTGCCTTGCATGGGGCAGTGAAAGCCCCAGAAGAGGAATTTGACCTCATTAAGATCATATACTCTCCCTTGCACCCAAATTTGTCACGACCCAATTCTCTACCTGTCGTGATGACGCCTATCACAGCCGACAATTACATAATAACTATGCATTCAAAATTAAAGACATGCTTGGCAGGTTCAATAGTGGAAAATCTCATAGATAACTGATAAAAAAATAACTGAAACTCAACAACAAAAAAATCCCAAATTCCCGGTTTACCAAGTACATGAGCTACTAAGTGTTAGCACAGTCTAAATCTCTAATACAACTGTCTGAAAAATAGAACAATACCGAATAAATCGAAAGGAAGGAGAGTCGAGGTATGTGGGCGTTATAACAGCTACCTCAATAGTCTCCGAGCAGATACTGCACCAAATCTAGCAACCGCCGTATCTAGATGTACCTGGATCTGCACACGAAGTGCAAAGTGTAGTATGAGTACAACCGACCCAATGTACTCAATAAATAACAGGACTAACCTTGGGCTGAAAGCAGTGGCGAGCTCAAGAAGATACAGTCTGAATCCAGATGACAGTACAGATATAACAGGGAAATGATAGTAAAAACTCAGAGAACATTCATAATCAGTTCGTACACAGTGCGGAAATGTAGACATGCTTTCCAGTTCAACACTGATAAAATATGCCAAGTACAACTAACATGAGGAATGTTACATCTCTATGACTATATGTCAATTATGCATGTAAATGTAATGCGTCACAGTGATACTCCTAGGTACTCACGCTCTCAGAGTACTCAATCTGTCTGTCTCAACTCCCACTCATCACACACAATCACTTAGCAATGTATGGTACCTACGCTCAATACTGGTATGTCAGACTCCGGAGGGGTGAATCCTGCCCAAGCGCTAATATATAGCCAACATGGCCTGCTGCGGCGTGCAACTCGATCCCATAAATGACCAATAAGGCATGCTGCGGCGTGCAACCCGGTCCCATAAATGACTAATAAGGTCTGCTGCGACGTGCAACCCGATCCCATAACAATCCGCCTCTCAGGCCCCAACTCAGTCATCAATCTTTCTAGTTTCACAGTCTCATAATCTCATACCACTCAGCCCGAAGATAATAACATGATGTGACAGTAAATGTTAATAGAGACTGAGGTAGGATATACAAATGAATGAATATTACTGAGTTTATAATTGCAATTTAAGAAAATAACTCAACAGCAGAAAGGACCTCAGTGGGTCCCAACAAAATAAGCACATAGCCTAACACATGATTTCTAGCATGAATCACAGCTCTATTACTCTAAAACAAAGAAATTTCATGGATAGAACAAGACTAGATAACAACACAGTACCACAGAATTAATCGAGTGATAAATACCACGGTGCATGCCTATACGCCCGTGACCTAGCATGTGTCACCTCAATACGAACCATACAACACGTATTTAAGGGAATCATACCCTCAGTACCAAATTTAGAAGTATTATTTACCTCGAAGTGCGCAACTCAATGCTCCAACAAACTCTTGCCTCGCGAATCGGTCTCCGAACGACTCGAATCTAGTCACAAGAAACTTAATATAATCAATACAAGCTATAGAAATCGATCCCATACGATAAAGCTAAGTTTTTTTTAACCAAATTCAAAAAGTCAACCCCGAGCCGACGCCCCTGAACCCGATAAAATTTATAAAATTCGAACACCCATTCAATAATGAGTCCAACCATACCAAAATCATCCAATTTCGACCCCAAATAAACCCTCAAATCCCCAAAACTTACTCTCCAATACATGAGTCAAAAATCCCCAAATTCTAACTTAGAATCATGATGAATAGGTGAAATTATCAATGGGTATTCAATATTCATGGACAAAAGTGATAAAAAATCACTTACCTCTTCAATCTAGGTGAAAACCCCTCCAACCCCAATCCGAGCTCCCAAAGTCTAAAAATGAAGAAAATACTCTAACCCCCCTTCTTAAATCTATGTCCAGCATTTTTGCTTCTGCGGCTCACCAGCCGCATCCGCGGCTCCACTTTTTCGGACAAATCCTTCGCTTCTATGATATTTCATTAACTCCCCGAAAAGCCGCTTTTGCGGTCCAAATCCCGCTCCTGCGGTCAACGGTCTACTTTTGCGGGACCGCACCTGCGGAGTACCCTCCGCTTTTGCGGCATCCGCCTCCCTGTCCAAATCCGCTTCTGCGACCACATACCCGCATCTGCGAGCTCGCAGGTGCTACATCCTCCTCGCAGCTGCGCAAAGCCCCATCTTCACTCAGAGCCGCTTCTGTGACCCCTTGGCCGCTTCTGCGGCTCCGCACCTGCGGCCCATTTCTCGCAGGTGCGGTTGCACCAAAGTTGATCACAACAGAAATTCCACAGGTCAAATTCTCATTCCTATTTCAATCCGAATCACACCCGAGAACCCCATGACCCCATCCAAACATACCAACCCATCTGTAAACACAATAAAAACTTAGTCGAAGCCTCAAATCACATCCAACAACATCAAAAACACGAATCACACCCCAATTCAAGGCTATTGAAACTAATGGATTTTTAACTTCTACAATCAATGTCGAAACCTATCAAATCAACTATGACTGACCTCAATTTTGCACACAAGTCATAAATGACACAACAGATCTATTCCAACTTCTGGAATCAAAATTCGAGCTCGGTATCAACAAAGTCAACTCTCGGTCAAACTTCTCAACTCTCCAAACCTTCAACTTTTCAACTTTTGCCAATTCAAGACAAAACCACCTACGGACGTCCAAATTGATATCCGGACAAACTCCTAAGTCGAAAATCACCATACAAAGCTATCATAACTATCAAAACTCCATTCTGGAGTCGTTTACTTATAAGTCAACATCCGGTCAACTCTTTCAACTTAAGCTTCCAACCTTGGGACTAAGTATCCCAATTCATTCCAAAACATCCCCGGAACCAAACCAACCACCCCGACAAGCCTCATAACCACAAAAGAACATAGAATAAGCAATAAATGGGGGGGTCAGGGCTATAATACTCAAAACGACCGACCAAGTTGTTACATTCTCCCCTTCTTAAACAAACGTTCGTCCTCGAACGAGTCTAGAATCATACTTGGAGTCTCAAATAGGTGTGGATAGCTGATCCGGATCTCCCGCTCGGTCTCCCAAGTAGCCTACTCGACTGGATGGCCTCTCCACAGCACTTTCACTGAAGTTATATTCTTTGATCTCAACTTTCAAACCTGCCGATCCAAAATGGCCACCGACTCCACATCATAAGTTAAATATCCATCTAACTGAACCGTGCTGAAGTCCAAAACATGAGACGGATCACAGAAATACTTTCGGAGCATGGAAACATGAAACACTGGGTGAACACTCGATAGACTAGGTGGTAATGCAAGCTTGTAGGACACCACTCTGATCCTCTCAAGCACCTCAAAAGCGCCAATATGCCGAGGGCTCAACTTACCCTTCTTCTCGAACCTCATAACACCCTTCATGGGTGAAACTCTGAGTAATAACTTCTCTCGCACCATATAGGCAACATCACGAACCTTTCGATCTGCATAACTCTTCTGTCTAGACCGTGTCGTGCGAAGCCGATCTTGAATTAACATGACCTTTTCCAAGGCATCCTGGACCATATCCGTGCCCAACAACCTAGCCTCCCCCGGCTTGGACCTCCCAATTGGAGATCGACATTGCCTCCCATATAAGGCCTCATACGGAGCCATCTGAATACTCGATTGGTAGCTATTGTTGTAGGCAAACTCTAAAAGCGGTAGAAACTGATCCCAAGAACCCCCCAAAATCCATAGCACATGCGCGTAGCATATCCTCCAATATCTGAATGGCGTGTTCGGACTGTCCGTCCGTCTGAGGGTGGAATGTTGCACTCTACTCAACTCGTGTGCCCAACTCTCGCTGTGTTGCTCTCCAAAACTGCGATGTGAACTGCGTGCCCCAATCAAAAATAATGGACACCGGCACACTGCTCCCGAAGAATACGTAGTCACCACCGGAATAAAATGTGCGGACTTAGTCAACCGGTCCACAATCACCCAAATAACATCGAATTTCTTCAAGGTCCGTGGGAATCCAACAATGAAGTTCATGGTGATATGCTCCCATTTCAACTTAGGAATCTCAACCCTTTAAAGCAAATCGCTCGACCTCTGATGCTCATACTTCACCTGCAGACAATTCAAGCACCAAACTACAAACTCCAGTATATCTTTCTTTATTATCCTCCACCAATACTGCTGCCTCAAATCTTGATATATCTTTGTGGCACCTGGATGAATGGAATACCGCAAACCGTGGGCCTCCTCAAGAATCAACTCACGTAACCCAACCACATTGGGCACACAAATCTGACCCTGCATTCGCAACACCCCATCATCTCCAATAGAAACCTCCTTGGCAGCACTGTGCTGAAATATGTCCTTAAGGACAAGCAAATAGGGGCCATCATACTGACGCTATATGATGCACTCATATAGAGAAGATAGAGAAATCACGCAAGTTAGAACCTGACTAGGCTTCGAAACATCTAACCTCACGAACTGATTCGCCAAGGCTTGAACATCTGATGCAAATAGTCTCTCACCAACATGAATATATCCAAGGCTACCCATACTCACCGCCTTTCTATTCAAGGCATCGTCCACCATATTGACTTTCCCGGGATGATACAAAATGGTAATATCATAGTCTTTTAACAGCTCCAACCATCTCATTGCCTCAAGTTTTGATCATTTTCCTTGAAAAAGTGCTGTAGACTCCGATGATCTATGTATATCACCAGACACGCCGTAGAGATAATGCCTCTAAATCTTCAATGCATTGATAATGGCTGCTAACTCTAAATCATGAACGGGGTAGTTCTTCTCATGAGGCTTCAACTGGTGTGAAGCATATGCAATCACTCTACCCTCCTGCATCAAGACACCTCCAATACCAATCCGAGAAGCATCATAATACACTGTATATAAACCCGTTACTAAAGGCAAAACTAGAACCGGAGCTGTGGTCAAGGCAGTCTTGAGCTTGTGAAAGCTCTCCTCACACTCATCAGACCACCTGAATGGGGAATACTTCTGGGTCAACCTAGTCAAAGGTGCAGCAATGGACGAGAAACCCTCCGCGAAGCGGCAATAATATTCGTCCAAGCCAAGAAAACTCCGAATCTCAGTAGCTAACGACGGCTTGGGCCAACTCTGAACTGCATCAATCTTCTTCAGATCTATTTTGATCCCCTCAGTGGACACCACGTGCCCCAAGAATGCCATATAACCGAGCCAAAACTCACACTTGGAGAATTTAGCATAAAGCCTCTTCTCCCTCAACATCTGTAGTACAATCCTCAAATGTTGTGCATGCTCCTCCTAGCTACGTGAGTACACCAGGATATCATCAATGAATACTTTGACAAATGAATCAAGATATGGTTGGAATACACTGTACATTAGATGCATAAATGCTGCTGGGGCATTGGTCAACCAAAAAGACATCACAAGGAACTCATAGTGACCATAGAGGGTCCTGAGTGTCGTCTTCAAAATATCAGAGTCCCGAATCATCAAGCGGTGATACCCAGACCTCAAATCAATTTAGAGAACCCTTTAGCTCCCTGAAGCTGGTCAAATAAGTCATCAATGCATGGCAAATGATACTTGTTCTTAGTTGTAACTTTGTTCAGCTATCTATAATCAATGCACATCCGCATAGTACCATCCTTATTCTTCACAAAAAAAATCGGTGCACCCAAAGGAGATACACTAGGCCTCATGAACCCCTTATCAAGAAGCTCCTGAAGCTGCTCTTTAAATTCCTTCAACTCTGATGGTGCCATATGATATGGAGAAATAGAAATGGGCTGAGTTCCCGTCACCAAGTCAATACTAAAATCAATGTCCCTGTCGAGTCGCATGCCCGGCAGGTCTACAGGAAACACATCGGGAAAGTCTCGCACCACTGGAACAAAATCAATAGTAAGAGTATCAGCACCAATATCCCCCAAAAAAGCCAAATATGCCAGACAACCTTCCCAATCATCCGTTGGGCATTCAAATACGAGATCACCCTACCGGGAACATAGTCTAGAGAACCTCTCCACTCAATCCTAGGCAATTCCGGCATTGCCAATGTCACGGTCATAATGTGAAAATCCAAAATAGCATGACATGGTGTTGATACCCAATTTTTCCCTCATATCTCTCAAATACACATATAACCTTCAAAATAGTGCATGAGCATCACCAAGTATTTTTTCATAATTTTCTATAATTTTTAAAGGCTTTTAATCATTTTATTCCTGCATTTTTATATAAATAATTATTAATTGCATCAAAAATAATTTTACAATGATTCATTATTTAATTTTTCATCATTTATATCCATATTAAGCTTTAAATATTTTTATATATACTTATTTTGCATCCTTAGGCTAAATGGCATATTTTTGCAATAATAGCCCATATATATGCATAATTACATTATTTACACAAAAATAACTTTTTATATTTTCATAATGTTAAGTAATTATTTTAATCATTTTCATGCACAAGTGATATTTTTGTTATTTATTAATTATTTTTTATAAATTATTTATTTGTTAAATTAGGTATTTAAAATATAGCCCCCTAAAATCCCAATTTCGGATCTAGCCCAATTACCTACACTACCCAATTACCCCAGCCCAATACACCAGCCCACATCAAACACCCAATACCCAGACCCACACCCTTTTAAAAGCCCGACACAATTCCTATTTTAAATCACAACCGTTGATCTTTGAAGATCAACGACTCATATCACCTCACCTCTTTTTAGTTATACCCATCCGCCCAAACCCTAATCATTTTTACCCCAACCCGCCATCTGTATACACTCCCTCTCCTTCATCTTCTTCGTCTCAAAACCCTAGCGCCGCAGGCAAACCTCCCTAATTCTAAACCCAAAAATGGAATCAATCCATGATTCCTTACCTTATTTGGCCCCTTCTCCTTACTGGCTACCCGATTTTGGTATTTTCTAATGGCTTGCCTAAAATGGCAAGCAGATCTTAAGAGATTCGAACCAAATCTGGTTCAAAATTCTTAACCTGTTGTGTATTCTGTCTGTGTTCATCCCGTGTTTTTTGTGAGTATGGTTGTTTTACGTATCTCTTGTGGATTCTTACTCAGCCCTAAAGGTTAGGGTTTTAGATTCTCTTTGATTTGAACCTAAACTGGTTCAAAATTTGATTTTTAGCATTATCTCATCTATATTCACTCCATTACGCATGAATCTGCCTATTTCCGTTAATTCCTTTACTTACCCAAATTAGGGTTTCAGATCTTCTTTAATTGAACCAAATACGGTTCGATTTTATTTTTCTTCTGAATAACCTCCTGTCCATGTTCATTCTATTAAAATATATGATTTTTTGCCTTTATATTTTATCGATTTGTGGTTTACCTAAAATAAGGGTTTCAGATCTTTGGTTGAACGAAATCTGGTTCGATTATGGTTTTCTTTATTTGAATAATCTTCTGTGTGCGTTCATTGTATGCATTATGTGATGCATTGACTTATTTTTTTGCCAATTTTGTGAAGGTTTACCTAAAACTAGGGTTCAGAACTTTTACTGATTTTTCGATACTCTTTCCTTTCTTATATGGGACTAATATTTTCCTTTTTTCTGTTCAGTCTACCGTGTTTTCTTTTTGTTCCTTTACCTTATTTTGCCTTGAAACTGGTTTTTTTAATTGATTCCATATTATATTTTCCTTATTCTAAGTGTACTCGCCTAATTACACGCCATTATTCCCTGATAATTTACTGAACTCTGTATTATTTGTCTTAAAACTAGACTTCAATTGATTCTGTGATTAATTTCTTTCCTTACTTATGTGTGTTTGATTTCTTTCCGTATTTACTCGCCTAATTGAATACTATTTAAACCTTTCTCCTTTTCCCCTTTGGACAGACTCGAACTCTATAAACTCTCACTAAAATTTAAAGTTTTTGGTTCTATACTCTCTCTGTTCTCTCGCTTACTACTGGTCTCGGCCGGCTGAAAGCCAAGGCCAAACATTCTGGACTCTCAACTTCGTGGTATTATTCTGGTTTTGCTCGCTTAACTGGTGAGTGACTATCCTTTTTCATACCATTTTTATTATGTGTTCCTGATTTGTGTTTATAATCCAGCATGTCTAAAATCCCTCTCTAAGCATGATTCTGCCTGTCTACATGCTTTTCTTTTAATCCTATAGTTAACACTGTTAATTTAGATTTGTTGTTTTGAATAATATGAATCCTCTTAAGAAAATATGCTCAATCTGCCTCCTGTATGTTTTGAACTTATTCTAAATTTGAGCACCTTTAGGATAATGTTAGAAGGTTAAGTAGTCAATCAGTCTTAAGCCTTTGAACTTGTATTGTCCCTAGGCTTTTTGTTCTATCGTTTATATGTTTGATAATTTGATTTCTAACATGTCTGAAATTCGTGTTAGTGTTAGCTTAACTAGACTGGTTTTTCCAAATTTCAACTTATTTGGGCTGTGTGTTTGAGCATGAACCTTGCTTGTTTTCATAATGTAATCCTGCCTACAAGCTCTGTGTTCTAAACTTTGTTCTCTTCTGAAATCAAAAACTGTTTTAAACTGCCTCTACCTCCTTTTGTATGCTGTCACTCTTTTAAAAGAAAAACTCCCAGCCTTAGTCCTTTAGGGCCTGTCCTCAACCACCCCAGTGCAAGCACTGCTCAGGGTGTATGTGAGACTCTTGTGAACTCTAATGCACTGGGAACTGGTTCCCAATCTCTGTTGAATCATTTCTGAATATGTGGTTCTGGGGTATTTAGTAATATCACGGGGGGGGGGGGGGGGGGGAATTGAGGGATTCTTATTTCCTTTTGTTAAACTGGGTTGAAATCCTGCCTGTAGGGATTCATCTATGCTATTAATTCGGCTTATTTGTCGAAACTGTTAAGTTCTACAATATGTTTAGAAACCCTGCCTATAGGACTTTCATTGGTGTTGCCAATTTTGCTTAAACTCGTATGAGTTTTATATGATGTGTACATTAGAACCTGCCTATAGGACGCATCAATATGTGTTAGCAATCATGCCTATAGGACCCCAATGTCTGGTTCAATTGTTTGTTGGTAATGTGTACAATTTCTGCCCTTGTGCTGCTTGATAGATATCATGCCTATAGGATCTAAATCAATTCAGTAATAGATATCATGCCTATAGGATTTAAATTAATTCAGTAATAAATATCATGCCTATAGGATTAAAATCAGTTTCAAACCTAGAGATCATGCCTACAGGATTTAAGTCGGGTCAGTAATTCGAATGCATACCTATAGGATTAAAGGGAAATATAAGGCTATGAAACATGTCTATGAAGCTAAAATTAGTGTGCATCTAGAAATCATGCTCATAGGGTTGAAACCATTTCGACATTAGATATCATGCCTATAGGATTTTACTAATTGGTTCTGAATACAATTGCCACTGTCAATCACTTAGACAATATGCCTATAAGACTTAACAATAATTCTGGATTCTATAAGCATGATGTATTACTGTTTGAAGTACCCAGACGATATTCATTAAAATCAGTAGGCAAATAATAGGTCCTAATACTCGCCTCAATGAAACTGCTTCTATATAACACTGCTCGCCTATTTCTCACATAGATATCCTGCCTATATGATTTTAAGATCGATAAAGATTGTCAATTAATTGCGTGCATTTGCTGTTTATGTGCGGAGGTTAACATGAGCCCATATTTGCTTTGTATTTGCAAGTCCTAACATGCTTTGTTTGTCGCCTAGTTTTTTTACATTTTGAGCAACCTAGGCTTAGTCTAGAACTATCCCCAATAGAAGTCCTAATGCCTCCAGGACTATAGGTAAGGGACGGGTAGTGCACGCATAGGAAACACAATAGAATCAACTAAAGTGCTTTAAGTAACAACTTAAAGATAGTAATCGGGTAGCGGGAGATGATAGTCTATGCCCGCTGGATAATACGAGTAACACCCCGACTCGAGGGAGTTACGAAGTATTATTTATGTTGCACGAGGTGATCGTTTAGGCTAAAAAATTTAGGACCCCCCATCTCTATTAAATATTCCTCTCGCTTCTTTATTAGCTAATTCATAAGTTAAGTTCGGCCGAGACCACCGTTGTTGAACTCGGGGGGTGCCTAACACCTTCCCCTCAAGGTAATTTCGAACCCTTACCCGATCTCTGGTGATGCAAACTGGTAAGATATGAGTTATCTGCTCTAGGTGCCCTAACACACCTTAATCCGTTAGGTGGCGACTCTAACCAATTCCTTTTCCCTACTCTCTCAAAAGGTGTCATCAAATGTCGAACCCGATTTCGCGAGAAAAAGGGGCGCGACAGCATGGCGACTCTGCTGGGGATATCCTTAGGCCCTGACCATTATGAACTTGATCTACATGAATTAGTCTTTCCCGATAAGCGTATTTTTTGTTATTTTGCTCTTGTTTTCCTTTTATTTGCTGCATGCACATCCTTTTCCCTATTTCCCTTTTTATGAACTCACATGCAATTCTTCGTTTAATTCAATTAAAACGTGTGTTTCCCCTTATTTCCTAATCATGTTCCCGGCTTTCAATTCTGCTATATCATGCCTCTCCCTAATCCTTACCCCCTTTATTTACTTTATTATAATTTCTTCATTGCACAAACTAACTTCTTCCCTGTTTTTTTCCTTTATGTCTTTACGTTTATTCAATACTACATTTATTTTCAAACATGTGAAAATACTTGACAATGTGTTATTTTTCTTTTTTACATAGTGCTCAACATCATATTCTACTCGTGTGTACTAATGCCATAGCGGCACTTGATGAGTGTCCGCGCTCTTCCTAAAATCACCCTTTAAATTTGGAAAGGCTTATTGTGGTAAAACTAGTCGATCAGCGGTGCAGTCGACGGTTCCGTGCCTTTCCCTCTCAAGTTGTCCACTTGAGGGTACCGGTCTAGACTTCTATAGAAACCTTACTCTGATAATGAATGTACATGCATCATGATCAAACCTAGCCTGGGTTAATATGTTGTCCGCATAATAACCCTCTAAGAAAAACCTTGTCCAAAGTCCACCGGGATTTCCGTAATCCCAACGGGCGCAACCACAATATGTGCATTATTTGGAGAGATAAATGTCGACATGCTAATCGTTAATGTGTAAGTAGTCGAATCTGGAGGGGGCACGGGTCTAATTCTGTTTATTTTGCAGAAAATGTGGCACGAAGTCCCCAGGTTCGGCATGGTCCGAAGTATACCACCGCTATTGTTGGATTGGTGGGAAAACCTTTTTCCAAGCGACAAAAATCACATGAAAAGGGTTCTTGGAAACTTACCCTCCTTATTGGACATCCATCCAAACAACATGCTGATCGAGGTAGCTACTATGTTCTGGGACGGAGAAAGGGCTGTATTCCGTTTTGGCAATATAGAAATGACTCCTCTATTGGAGGAAATAGGAAGATTCACTGGATTACCATGGGATAGTCCCGATTTACTAGTACCGAAAAATCGCACTACCAGGGGTTTTTTGAAGATGATGGGTCTAAGAAAGAATGATGACTTGGCATGCCTGAAGAAGTCCTACATACCCTTCGACTTCCTCTATGAACGATACAGACATAGCAAATCTTACCGTATCTTTCATGATAAATTCTCCATCACCTCCCTGGGTTGGAATCATCGTAGGGTTTTTGTATTTATCGTCTGCTTTCTGGGTATGATAGTGTTTCCAAGCCAAGGGGAAAAAATTCACACTAGGTTGGCCATGGTAACTAAAGCTTTGATGGAGGGAATTGAGGAACAAACATACACTATTGTTCCGATGATTGTCGCAGAAATATACCGGACTATGGATCGTTGCAAGAAAGGGTTCAAACATTTTGAGGGTTGTAACTTGCTGCTGCAGATTTGGTTGTTAGAAGATCTTCAGAGGGGCCAATACCACCAAGAGCTTCCACGGAGACCATGGAATGATCACATATCTTTCACCATTCGAAAAGAATGACATTTATCCCAGACAGGTTTGCACAACCAGAGAATGCTACAGAATGGGCACATTTTTTCAGCAATTTGACCGAGGACAAGGTTCATTGGATGTTCGAGTGGTTCCCTACTAATGAATTCATCATCCAATCCAGGGATGTTCCGCATTTGGTGTTGATTGCGTTTAGGGGAATACATCCCTATGTTCCTATCATGGTCATGAGACAAGCTGGTAGAAAACAAGTCATACCACGAGTCTCCAAAATGAGTCATTACAGAGCCAATTTTCAGGATGATGCGATTCCATAGAAATGTGAGGCCCAGCATATGTGGCACTTGAAGATTATCATGGAAAAGGATACCATCGAGCCAGATCGATATCATGTAGGTCATGTGTACTTCTACCCATCATGGTTAGAAGATAACATAGCAGGAATAGTCGAGCCAGGGGTTGGTTAAGGAAACAGGGTCATAGATGAAGCTGCTAAAGCACAAGTGAAGTATGAGAGGCTACGCAAAAAGTCCTTGAATCCGAAGCCAGGCATTTGGAACAACACAAGTTCGACATAGAATCAATTAACGAGTGGAAGGAAATGGCTACAAGGTCGACAGAAAGGCTGGAATATTTGGAGCAGGGTCTAATGGAACTAGAAGGAAAGATGAGGAAAAGGGTCGTAGACTGTCAGAATGCAGAGGGCAACGAGGGAGGACACCTAGCGAGGGCGTACTTGCTGTTGGACATGCATGACCTGGGGAATCTGATCGACGGAGCCAAGAAGGTTAAATACGGAGAAGGTCCCTCCGGGACCAAGTAGATTAGATTTAGCTGTTTTTTGAATCTTTTTGGAATTCGAGTGTAATAAGGCAAATGCAATTAGTAACTCATTTATTTATTGTCGTTTTTAGGTTCGTCTTATTTATTACATTAATGAAATGAGGCATTTATCGGCATTAAATCTCTCCAAATATACTTTTTCGCTAGGCTTACCGCGGGCACACCGAGGTTTCCCAAATTAGGACGCGAGTTTATATTCCTGCAAGCATGTTTAAATACTGCAGACACCTTTCAGAATCCTTACTGACTTGTTTACCTTTTTGCATTTTTTCTTTATTTTGATTATTCCCATCCCCTAAGGTTGGTTCGCACATACTGGCATCGTCAGCATATCACACCAGATCCAAAGGCCCTCCACCTCCTCCTCATCCAAGCAACCCAAAAAGCAAAGGAAAGGCTAAGATGGATGATATGAGTGGTGTCAGCAAAGATAATGCTACACATCCTGAGAATATTGAAACTTCAGACGGTCGGAGTACTCCTGCACAGAATGATTTGGTCCTACGATTGGAATAGAAGATACCAGAATTGCAAGGGGAACTTGAGCAGGTCCGCAACTTGGCAAACCTCTCCCTCACCCTAAACGTCCCGGATATTAACCAGCAAAATGCTCAAAACCCAGCACCTCCTCAAAACACACCAAACCAACGTCCACAAAATCCTCCCACACCCCATCAATATGCAACACCTCCCCAAAATCCTAATCCTCCACCAGTACCTACACCTCCTCAACACCAGCATCTCCCGACTCAATACCCACAAACCACTTACCATACTCCTTAAAATACCCCATAACCTACCCCTGATCCGCAAAATTCAACTAATGATCACCACTACACTCAAACCCCCGACACCCACCAAAACAATCCCATATACGTAGAAACCTTACCTCACTCCGCTCAACCAATCTCATACACACCAGAATCCACTGAGAAGGACCTACTCATCAAGAACACGGCGGAGGAGTTGAAGAAGCTCACAAGCCGAGTCTAGGGTGTTGAAGGAGGCAAATGAATTGAGGGTTTGAATTATGAAGATCTATGCATTCAGTCAGACGTAGAACCGCCAGAGGGTTACAAACCTCCCAAACTCGAGATGTTCGACGGAACAGGTGACCCAAAGGTACATTTGAGGACGTACTGTGACAAGCTCGTGAGAGTTGGGAAAGATGAAAGAATTCGTACGAAGATATTCATGAGGAGTCTCACTGGAGACGCCCTATCTTGGTATATGAGTCAAAATCCAAAGAAGTAAGTTAATTGGGTAAGCATGGCATCAGACTTCATGGACCGATTCAGGTTTAATACAGAGAATGCACCGGACGTTTTCTATATATAGAACCTCAAAAAGAAACCAACGGAAACTTTCCACGAGTATGCTACTCGATGGAGGTCAGAAGCTGCAAAGGTGAGGCCGGCACTAGAGGAAGAGCAGATGAACAAATTCTTCGTCAGGGCTTAGGATCCAAAATATTATGAAAGATTAATGGTAATCGAAAATCACAAATTCTCCGACATTATCAAACTCGGGGAAAGGATTGAAGAAGGGATCAAGAGCGGGATGGTAACTAATTTTGAGGCATTGCAGGCTACGAACAAAGCATTACAGTCAGGGGGTATATCAAAGAAGAAGGAAGTAGGGGCAGTGATGGTAGCCCAAGGTTCGAAATCCCCACTCACATACCAAACACCTCCACCCACATACCAACCTTCACCTTCCAGACATCCTCAACCCACTACCGCCTATCACACTTATAACACCCAGTCAGCCTATTACCATTGACCTCGAACCCGTCAAAACTATCAAAAACCCATACCCAATTTCGATCGCAGGCCGCCCAGACAATACACCCCTATTTCGGGGCCCATCGACCAACTATATGAAAGACTGAAGGCTGCCGATATGTCACCCCTTTCCCGGTGTCGCCATGGAAAATTCCTCCCAACGGGTCAACCCGAACAAAACATGTGCGTACCATTCTGGCATGAAGGGGCACACTATTGATGAATGCCGCACTCCGAAAGACAAAATTCAGACCCTGATTGATACCAAAGTCATACAAGCAAAGAAAGCCGCACCCAATGTCCGCAACAATCCCCTCCCAGATCATAGGGTTGAAGGAGTAAATGTGCTAGAAACTAATGAAGAATGGGATCCTGAAGAGTTGATTGGGCTTATTCGGGAAGGTGACGGCCCTCAAAAGCCTGCAGTCACACTCACTCCTATTATGGTACAGATACAACCACAAGTTGAAGTTAAAGTAGCCGCATCAGCTCCATTTGAAATCAAAGTGACAACACCTTCGACTACACCACTCCATTTGAAGTAAAAGTAGCCACACCCTTCACTGTGACGGTAGAATCCACACCACCCTTCGATTCCAATGCCATACCTTGGTATTATGTTGCCAAAGCTAGGAGAAAAGGAAAAGTAAAAATGGAGGAGTTTGGTGCTGCACAAGGGATGACCAGAACTGGAAGAATCCATACACCTGAAAATTTGGGAGGGACAAGCAAGGAAGCTGCTGCCAAACAACCCATTATTGAAACTGGTCCAGATGATCTCTGGAGGAAGGTACATGCAAGAGATTACCCCTGCTCAGATTTCCATTCTATCGCTGCTACAGAATTCTGAGACGCATAGGAATGCGTTAATGAAAGTGTTGAATGAAGCTTATGTGCCCAACAAGATCACCAGTGGGGAAATGGCCAACATGATAGGGCAAGTACTGGAAAGCCACAAGATCACCTTTCACGAAGATGAATTACCATCTAAAGGACTAAGTCACAACAGAGCACTGCACATCATGGTACAGTTTGAGGATAAATTCATCGCCAGAGTCCTAATAGATAGGGGTTCAAGCCTCAACATTTGTTCGTTGACTACTCTGAAAAGATTGGGTAAAGATTTCCATGAGATACGAGCAGGGAGTATGAATGGGAAAGCATTTGATGGGTCTCAAAGGGCCACAATTGGGGAAATCAACCTTTGTTTGCAAATGGGTCCGACTTGGTTTGATGTTGAGTTTCAAGTATTGGACATATCTGCTACGTATAATCTTTTATTGGGACGAACTTGGATACACGCTGCTGGAGCTGTAGCTTCTACGCTACACCAAGCCGTGAAGTTCGAATGGAACCATCAGGAGGTAATCATTCATGGAGATGGAAGTAATCCCATTTACACCAGTCAAACCGTCCCGGTTGTCGAGAATAGAAGAAAGTTGGGTGGAGAAACTTATCACCACATCGAGCGTGTCAATGCAATTGAGAAAGATAAATGGTGGAGCAACAAAATAGAAAGCATACTGGCATGGTCAGGGTATGAACCCGGTAAAGGTCTCGGTAAGAATCTCCAGGGTATTACTAAGCCAATACAGCCAAAACGTCATGGTACCACCTTTGGACTTGGGTATCAGTACACCTGGCAGGAGTACGATGATTGGTCGCCGCCATGGCGTGGCCCCTATTACCCTCTTGAACATCCGATACCGCATCTGCATCAGACATTTCAGCAGACTGACATGATATGGGGATCTGAAGAAGATGAGGCTTTATCTGGCCTGAGGAATCTATTTCTGGATGATGAACACATGGACTGCAATGCAATAGTTGAGGAGGAGGAGGAAGAAGACCTCACCATTCAGACCATGGAGAAGGGAGCTATTCTCAAGAATTGGACTGCTGCACCATCCCGGGTCCGTCGAGTTCCTGGGTAGCCTGGCAATTAGCATGATCTGTTTTTAAAAGCCATTTTAAGCATTTAAGATATTTCCAGTATTTTGTTTTAAAGACGTATTTTGTTTTGAAATAATTGCTCGAGTCATCGAGCCGTACCTGTTTTGATGTTTTCGAGATTTAATTAATGCATCGTTATTTTAGTATTTATTATTATCTTTTATATTTTTCCTCTACAACATTACTATTTCTAACCTTGATGAACCAAAGACCGTGATATGTAATGAGATAACGCAATATAAGGATAGTGACTCGGAAGAAGAAGATGAGATACCTGAGGAAGTTATCAGAGAAGTTGAGAATTTTGAGAATAAGCATATGTCCAACCTGGACGAAACCGAGACGGTCAATTTGGGAGATTCTGAAACCATTAAAGAAACTCGCATAAGTATCTGCTTGTCACCATCAGAAAAGGAAGAATACACCTGTTTCCTGAAGGAGTATGAGGACATTTTCACATGGTCTTACGATGATATGACTAGTTTGAGGACATCTATATATAGTGGCTCATAAACTACCCACCAATACGATTGAGCCTGCCACTTCAAACGGGCACATGTTCATTTTAGTAGCCATAGACTACTTCACATAATGGGTTGAGGCTGCATCTTACAAGGCTGTAACCAAGAAAGTCGTCGCAGATTTTGTCAGGGATCGTATTGTTTGCCGATTTGGAGTGCCAGAATCCATCATTACCGACAATGCCGCCAACCTCGATAGCGATTTAATGAGAGCTATGTGTGAAACCTTCAAGATGAAGCATAATAATTCTACAGCATACAGGCCTTAAATGAACGGAGCCGTGGAAGCTGCCAACAAGAACATCAAGAAGATACTAAGGAAAATGGTAGAAAATCACATGCAATGTCACGAGAAGTTACCATTCGCCTTATTGGGATACCGCACCACAGTCCGCTCATCAAGTGGGGTAACTCCATATTTGCTGGTTTATAGTACTGAAGCTGTCATTCCCGCTGAGGTAGAAATTCCTTCTTTAAGGATCATACAAGAAGCCGAACTCAGTGATGCAGAATGGATAAGGAGCCGCTATGAGCAATTAGCCCTCATTAGATGGAAAAAGGATGAATGCAGTGTGTCATGGTCAGCTTTATCATAATAAAATGTCCAGAGCTTTCAATAAAAGGGTCAAACCAAGATAATTCACACCGGGGCAGCTGGTGCTAAAGTGAATCTTCCCACATCAAGATGAAGCCAAAGGAAAATTTTCACCCAATTGGCATGGGCCCTACATGGTTCATCGAGTATTAACAGGAGGAGCACTCATACTTGCAGAAATGGACGGAGAAATTTGGCCAAAACCTATCAATTCTGACGCAGTCAAGAGATACTATATTTAGATTGTTTACATTTCTTCATTTGATGTAACTGAACTACGCTTGACTTGATTCCCATTTAAGAGGGGATACGTAGGTAGCCCTGTGGGTTCGGTCACATCTTAATAAAATCTTCATTTTCCCAGAAACAGAAACTGGGGCAGAATTTTGAGGAGGACCCTAAAAATTTCGGAGCAAGTCTAGCCGACGTCACATATGTAAGACAGTCAGAGAATCGGTTAAGTAATTGGGACAGAATTTTAAGAAGGATTCTCAAAATTTCGGAGCAGGTCCAACAAACTTCGTTACATGCAAAACGGCCGAAGGATCACTTACTAAACTGGGGCAGAATTTTGAGGAGGACCCTCAAAATTCTAATGCAAAGAAGTCGTAATGTCTCTAAAAGTGTCGCAGTCCTTAGTTCATCTAATTTACTTGATATTGTATACCACTATGTTTTCTAAAATAACTCTATTTCAAATGTCTCTAAAAGTATCACAGTCCTTAGTTCATCTAATATATATATATATATATATATATATATATATATGGAATATGGGAAAAGGTTATGGCGTTATATATGCACCACCACCTGATCAGCTGGTATACGTTGATGATTTGTCCACAGTGGCCGAGATGATATGATGGGATGCCCTCAGAGGCCTGATGATGTTATGAGACATGTACCTATGCACGACATGACATTCATATGCATATGCATGACACTATAATTATTTCATGAATCACAGAGTTATCCAGACTTACAGGTTGAGTCACTTACTCTATATTTCTTCCATGTCTATTATGTACTTATATATATGCCTTACATACTCGGTACATTATTCGTACTGACGTCCCTTTTGCCTGGGGACGCTGCATTTTATGCCCGCAAGTCCCGATAGACAGGTCGAGAGCCCTCCTAGTAGGCTATCAGCTCAGCGAAAGATGTTGGTGCGCTCCAGTCGCTTCGGAGTAGCTTGTTTGGTTAGTATGATTTAGACGTGTATTGTTTGGTATGGTGGGACTCTGTCCCGACCTTTATGAAAATTATGTATTCTTAGAGGCTTGTAGATAGATGTCATGTACGTAAAAGATTGTATGGCCTTGTCGACCTATATTCAGCGTACGAGTGGTTATTTTGGTCTTATAGGCCCGTATGTCTTATGTATAAGTTGGTATCATATGTTGTATTCTACTTATCTCACTGCAGCCTTTCGGCTCAGTTATCTATGATAGTATGACATGAAAAGATATGTTATGTTGGTACTCGGTTGAGTAAAGTACCAGGTGCCCGTCGCGGTCCATCGGTTTGGGTCGTGACAAAAGTGGTATCAGAGCAGTTCTGTCCTAGGGAGTCTATAAGCCGTGTCTAGTAGAGTCTTGTTTATGGGTGTGTCGTGCACCACACTTATAAGCAGGAGGCTAGAAGTGCGGGGATTCAATATCTAGGAATAATAGCGGCATCGTTAGTAGCATATCCTCCAGCCTATGGTCTAGGTATCGAGAAGCCTGATTAAGAGAGTAAAGAAGAGTTAGAGACTATGTAATGTCTCGCTTGATGTTCCAGAATTACATAAGGAAATCTATGATGAAACTAAGTTGAAAGGTTGCAAGTAATATAAATAGATATGTGTAGGTCGCAAGCTATTGTATGGTGAAGAGACAAGGTTCTAGAAGACGGGAGTAAGGATAAGAAAGGGCAAGTGAGAAGGTGACGAAAATAGATAAGTCCTCAGGATTAAGCTTGTGAAAACAAAGGAGCTGATGGTTCCTCTAAGTTATAGGAAGCTCAATATAGCCTGAATGAACTCAAATGAGTCTAAGACTAATAGCATTTAGAAGATATGGGATGCAGTAGAATGGGGGTGTGATTGTGATAGATAAAGGACGACGTTTGGGCCTTTGGTTGAGTAATGGTCTGACGAAAAAAAAGGGATTTCATGAATTGGACAGAATTAAAATAGCTACGTAAGGCGAGTCACATTGGGATGCTATGAAATACGATTATGGAAGTATAGTATCGTATCACCCAGGTGGATCAGAAAAATCACTTCAAAATGTTCCACGATGCAACATGAGCCCTAGTGATAACATAAGAGGTTCCAAGTTATCGGTTGTATATTGTAGATCAATATTAAGTCGAATCAACAATAGATGGACACAAGTCACAAAGTATGAGTTGAGATTAGGCTGTCATTCTTAAGATGAACAGTAATGAGAAAGCGTTAAAGGATTTAGCTTTATGCATATAGGATAAGCAACGAGAGTAACCTGGAGTTCGGTAGCAGACCTCAGTAACGATAAATCGAAGTAGAATTTTGGTATAGTATGTCCTACTTAGATGTAGTAAAGCTAATGACGCCCAGAGGGACAGCTTTGACATAATTTTGTATATGTTCACAAAGTGAAGCCTAGAGATTGGCTAAACGCTGGAAGAGAAGAGAAGAGTCAGGCGCACATACAAAGTTAAAGTCGTAAAGGTTGCATGATAGAAGGTAGCAACAGTTACGAGATTAGAAGGATTCCGACTACAAGTCGTGGTGTGAGAAAGAGGCTTAAAGGGGGAATGCCCTAGCCTTTGAGATTCATTCATAGAAAAGTCGCCTAGATAGTAAGACGAGTACTAAAGTACTCGCAAGACCTATGGGTTATGAGAATGATAAGAGCATCAGTCAATATTTGAGGATGAATGTTCCAAAGGGGGGAATGATGTTACGCCCCACAATGTTACGTTGATGTTACGTCTTGCAGTATTATATTACGATGATGATACGCCTTGCAGTATTACATTAAGATGATGTTACGCTTCGCACTACTAAATTACGACGATGTTGCACCCTGTAGTATTGTGCGTTGAATTTGTCGTAAGGTACCAAGGAAAAGATTATTTGGAGATTATAAAGATTATGATATTTCAAGCAAGTGATGAGTAAATTCATGAAGGTGAGAGGGGAAGCAAGTCAAGGAAAAGAAATTTTCGTCCAAGTTTGGCATGTTGGGATAAAATACAGGCCGAGCAATAATACCCGATATTTGTGAACTAGTACCATACAAGGTACCATATGACCATGGTAGTGGGATGTAAAAAGTTTATTAAAAATAAGTAGAATTTTAAGTAATTTGAGGCAATTCTTAATTTTGTGGGTAATTGGTTAATTACCGGGTAGCGGGATATTACCCATATACTAATTGAAAACTTTGGATAAGCATCAAAGTATGAACGTGGCAGCCCCTTATCCCATTTGAGTGAGTCATTGCTTAAATGTCACATTTTTAGAATTTAGGAGGCTTAGTCATCACCTCTCCCATTCACCCCCCTTACGTAAACCATAATGCAAACTTTATATTAAGATTCTCTCTTTGTGTCATCCAAGTTTACTACACACCCAAGTAGCAAAACAATATAATAGCAATGTCATTAGAGTGACTAGTTAGATACAATTAGAATGATGGTATCAGATTCCAAAAATGATAAACCAAGGAATATCTTTCATAGAAAAGATCTCTCTCCAAGAGACTACCTGAAGCCCAAAAAAATGCAAGAATATTTTGCAATAGATCGAACAGACCGAACAGAGAAGGTGTTAACCTTTACGCCTATGTACGGATCTTTAAAAGATCGAACGGAGATTTTGTAATTTTAAGGGAGTACGGTGTAAACCTTCTCAAGAATATCACACGGATTTTTCCATACTCCAGGTATGTTAAGGCTATCCCTTCTATTTTTTGGCATGATCCATACGATACAAATGAAACGAGCAAAATACGCAACTTTCATAAATGACTCTATTCATAGAAATACTAGGGGTGTCAATATTCTTGATTCCCCATGTGAATTATTACTATATCTTCTGTTCATGGGTCTCAGAAAAATACGTATTTGATAAAGTTTATCCGAAAGGCATATTGATTTTTATGGCATTCCGAGAAAATCTTATTAACGTATTTCTTATGCAATTCATGCCTGATGATGCTATGAAACATGTACCTATGCATGACATGACATTCATACGCATATGCATGGCACTATAATTATTTCATGAATTACAGAGTTATCCAGACTTACTGGTTGAGTCATTTACTCTATATTTCTTCCATGTCTATTATGTACTTATTTATGTGCCTTACATACTCGGTACATTATTCGTACTGACGTCCCTTTTGCATGGGGATGCAGTGTTTTATGCCCGCAGGTCCCGATTGACAGGTCGAGATCCCTCCAAGTAGGCTATCAGCTCAGCGGAAGATGTTGGTGCGCTCCAGTTGCTTTGGAGTTTCTTGTTTGGTTAGTATGATTTAGACATGTATTATTTGGTCTGGCGAGACTCTGTCCCGACCTTTATGAAAATTATGTATTCTTAGAGGCTTGTAGACAGATGTCATGTACGTAAAAGATTGTATGGCCTCGTCGGCCCATATTAAGCGTACGAGTGGTTATTTTGGTCTTATAGGCCCGTATGTCTTATGTATAAGTTGATATCATATGTTGTATTCTACTTATCTCACGGCAGCCTTCCGGCTCAGTTATCTATGCTAGTATGATATGAAAAGATACGTTATGTTGGTACTCGATTGAATAAAGTACCGGGTGCCCATCGCGGCCCATCGGTTTGGGTCGTGACGAAAGTTGTATTAGAGCAGTTCTGTCCTAGGGAGTCTACAAGTCGTGTCTAGTAGAGTCTTGTTTATGGGTGTGTCGTGCACCACACTTATAAGCAGGAGGCTACAGGAAACACATCCGGAAAGTCTCGCACCACTGGAACAAAATCAATAGTAAGAGTATCACCACCAATATCCCCCACAAAAGCCAAATATGCCAGACAACCTTCCCAATCATCCGTTGGGCCTTCAAATACGAGATCACCCTACCGGGAACATAGTCTAGAGAACCTCTCCACTCAATCCTAGGCAATTCCGGCATTGCCAATGTCACGGTCATAGCGTGAAAATCCAAAATAGCATGACATGGTGTTGATACCCAATTTTTCCCTCATATCTCTCAAATACACATATATGCCTTCAAAATAGTGCATGAGTATCACCAAGTATTTTTTCATAATTTTTTATAATTTTTAAAGGCTTTTAATCAATTTATTCCTGTATTTTTATATAAATAATTATTAATTGTATCACAAATAAATTTACAATGATTTATTATTTAATTTTTCATCATTTATATCCATATTATGCTTTAAATATTTTTATATATACTTATTTTGCATCCTTAGGCTAAAAATGCATATTTTTGCAATAATAGCCCATATGTATACATAATTACATTATTTACACAAAAAATAACTTTTTATATTTTTATAATGTTAAGTAATTATTTTAATCATTTTCATGCACAAGTGATATTTTTGTTATTTATTAATTATTTTTTATAAATTATTTATTTGTTAAATTAGGTATTTAAAATATAGCCCCCTAAAATTCCAATTTCGGACCTAGCCCAATTACCTACACTACCCAATTACCCCAGCCCAATACACCAGCCCACATCAAACACCCAATACCCAGACCCACACCCTTTTAAAAGCCTGACCCAATTCCTTTTTAAATCACAACCGTTGATCTCTGAAGATCAACGGCTCATATCACCTCACCCCTTTTTAATTATACCCATCTGCCCAAACCCTAATCATTTTTACCCCAACTCGCTGCCTCTATACACTCCCTCTCCTTCATCTTCTTCCTCTCAAAACCATAGCGCCATCAGGCAAACCTCCCTGATTCTAAACCCAAAAATGGAATCAATCGATGATTCCTTACATTATTTGGCCCCTTCTCTTTACTGGCTACCCGATTTTGATATTTCCTAATGGCTTGCCTAAAATGTAAAGCAGATCTTAAGAGATTAGAACCAAATCTGGTTCAAAATCCTTAACCTGTTGTGTATTCTTTTTGTGTTCATCTTGTGTTTTTTGTGGGTACGGTTGTTCTACGTATCTCTTGTGGATTCTTACTCCGCCCTAAACGTTAGGGTTTCAGATTCTCTTTGATTCGAACCTAAACTGGTTCAACCATTGATTTTTAGCATTATCTCGTCTATATTCACTCCATTACGCATGAATCTGCCTATTTCCGTTATTCCTTTACTTACCCAAATTAGGATTTCAGATCTTCTTTAATTGAACGAAATCCGGTTCGATTTTATGTTTCTTCTGAATAACCTCCTGTCCATGTTCATTCTATTAAAATATATGATTCTTTGCCTTTATCTTTTATCGATTTATTGTTTAACTAAAATAAGGGTTTCAGATCTTTGATTGAACCAAATCTGGTTCGATTCTGGTTTATCAAATAGGAATTGTCTTTATATGATTTCGAACGAAATCATAAAGGAAGTAGATTGGAAAGGGTCCACCAGAATAATTTAAATGGAGTTCCCCGGAGAATGAACTCCGGGAAGGTAGAGTAGAAATTAGTATGAGAAAATATGCTAAAGTAGTCAAAATGAATGAACACGTTCAATTCAATACAAAAAGAAATCTTTTTTTTCCGATTTCAATTTTTTTTTTCTTACGACACGATACTCAAATCTAGATTCACTCAAATCTAGATTCTTGTAATTTTGATTCAAGTGAAGAAAAAGTAAGCCTATTTATTTCGGGCTTTAAAACCATTAGTTCTAGCGGTCGACAACAATATACTTTCTTAGTATCGAATAGAAATCTAAATGGGGCGTGGCCAAGTGGTAAGGCAACGGGTTTTGGTCCCGCTATTCGGAGGTTCGAATCCTTCCGTCCCAGAACATATATATATTCTCATAGAATATAGATTGCTTTTTTAACAATGTTCTGTTTAAAATCGAAATGTTAGCTGGAATGTGATTCTTGTTTCTGATTTTTTTCTTCGATGAATCATTTTTTTTTTCAAAAACTGAATCGAGATGCAAAAGAATCTATATTCCCTATCTCGTATTCTCTATCCCCTAAATTAGCCTAATTATATTCAATTTTCTTTTTTGTGGATTTCTTGACTTTTCGCCAAGAGGGGTTTTTTGGTACTAACTCTTTTTTTGAATAATCTTCTGTCTACATTCATTGTATGCATTATGTGATCCATTGCCTTATTTTTCTGCCGATTTTGTGAAGGTTTACCTAAAACTAAGGTTCGGAACTTTTAATGATTTTTTGATACTCTTTCCTTTCTATATGGGACTAATATTTTCCTTATTTCTGTTCAGTCTACCGTGTTTTCTTTATTCATTTACCTTATTTTGCCTTGAAACTGATTGTTAATTGATTCCATATTATATTTTCCTTATTCTAAGTGTTACTCGCCTAATTACACGCCATTATTCCCTGATAATTTACTGAACTATGTATTGTTTGTCCTTAAACTAGACTTCAGTTGATTCTGTGATTAATTTCTTTCCTTACTTATGTGTGTTTGATTTGTTTCCCTATTTGCTCGCCTAGTTGAATACTATTTAAACCCTTCTCCCTTTCCCCTTTGGAGAGACTCGAACTCTATAGACTCTCACTAATATTTAAAGTTTCTGGTTCTATACTCTCTCTGTTCTCTCACTTACTACTGGTCTTGGCCGACCGAAAGCTAAGGCCAAACATTCTGGACTCTCAACTTCGTGGTATTATTCTGGTTTTGCTCGCTTAACTGGTGAGTGACTATCCTTTGTCATACTATTTTTTTATGTGTTCCTGATCTGTGTTTCTAATCCAGCATGTCTAAAATCCCTCTCGAAGCATGATTCTGCCTGTCTACATGCTTTTCTTTTAATCCTATAGTTAACATTATTAATTTAGATTAGTTGTTTTGAATAATATGAATCCTCATAAGAAAATATGCTCAATCTGTCTCCTGTATGTTTTGAACCTATTCTAAATTTGAGCACCTTTAGGACAATGTTAGAAGGTTAAGTAGTCAATCAGTCTTAAGCCTTTGAACTTGTATTGTCACTAGGTTTTTTGTTCTGTCGTTTATATGTTTGATAATTTTCTTTCTAACATGTCTGAAATTCATGTAAGTGTTCTGATTGTTTGGCTGTCCTAAATGCTAGCATTAAACACCAAGCTTAACTAGACTGTTTTTTCCAAATTTCAACTTATTTGGGCTGTGTGTTTGAACATGAACCTTGCTTGTTTTCATAATGTAATCCTGCCTACAAGTTCTGTATTCTAAACTTTGTTCTCTTCTGAAATCAAAAACTGTTTTAAACTGCCTCTACCTCCTTTTGTATGCTGTCACTCTTTTAAAAGAAAAACTCCCAGCCTTAGTCCTTTAGGGTTTGTCCTCAACCACCCTAGTGCAAGCACTGCTCAGGGTCCATGTGAGACTCTTGTGAACTGTGACGCACTGGGAACTGGTTCCCAATCTCTGTTGAATCATTTCTGAATATATGGTTCTGGTGTGAGCATTGCCCTGGTTCCCTGAAGCCCTTGGGAACTTTGACATATTGGAAACCTGGTTCTACATGTGTTATGGGTGAGACATTCATATTTGGCTATGTTGTACCTATAAATTGAGCCTCGAAGTTGATTGGTTTGAAGACCTAGTTTCCAGGTCTGTTTGGGCCTAATTAAGGCTCCTTATAGTGTATCTTATTACTATTTTGTAATTTGTTTGCTATTCTGGTCTGTAATAAACAGACTCTGGGATATTTAGTAAAATCAAGGGGGGGGGGGATTTCTTATTTCCTTTTGTTAAACTGGGTAGAAATCCTGCCTGTAGGGATTCATCTATGCTATTAATTCTGCTCATTTGTCGTAACTGTGAAGTTCTGCAATGTGTTTAGAAACCCTGCCTGTAGGACTTTTATTGGCGATGTCAATTTCGCTTAAACTCGTAAAACTTTTATATGGTGTATACATTAGAAATCCTGCCAATAGGCCGCATCAATATGTGTTAGCAATCATGCCTATAGGACCCCAATGTTTGATTCAATTGTTCGCTGGTAATATGTACAATTTCTGCCTTTGTGCTGCTTGATAGATATCAAGCCTATAGGATCTAAATCAATATATCATGCCTATAGGATTTAAATCAATTCAATAATAGATATCATGCCTATAGGATTAAAATCAACTTCAAACCTAGAGATCATGCCTACAGGATTTAAGTCGGGTCAGTAATTAGAAAGCATGCCTGTAGGATTAAAGGAAAATACAAGGCTATGAAACATGTCAATGAAGCTAAAATCAGCGTGCATCTAGAAATCATGCTCATAGGGTTGAAACCATTTCGACATTAGATATCACGCCTATAAGATTTTACTAATTGGTTCTGAATACTATCGCCACTGTCAATCACTTAGACAATATGCCTATAAGACTTAATAATAATTCTGGATTATGTGAGCATGATGTATTACTGTTTGAAGTACCCAGACGATATTCATTAAAATCAGTAGGCAAATAATAGGTCCTAATACTCGCCTCAATGAAACTGCTTCTATATAACACTGCTCGCCTATTTCTCACATAGATATCCTGCCTATAGGATTGTAAGATCGATAAAGATTGTCAATTAATTGCGTGCATTTTCTGTTTATGTGCGGAGGTTAACATGAGCCCATATTTGCTTTGTATTTGCAAGTCCTAACATGTTTCGTTTGTCGCCTAGTCTTTTACATTTTGAGAAACCTAGGCTTAGTACTATCCCAAATAGAAGTTCCAATGCCTCCAGTACTATAGGTAAGGGACGGGTAGTGCACGCATAAGAAACGCACTAGAATCAACTTGAGCGCTTTAAGTAACAACTTAAAGATAGTAATCGGGTAGCAGGAGATGATAGTCGGTGCGCGCTGAATAATACGAGTAATACCCTGACTCGAGGGAGTTACGAAGTATTATTTATGTTGCACGGGGTTATCCTTTAGGCTAAAAAATTCAGGACCCCCCATCCCTATTAAATATTCCTCTCGCTTATTTCTTAGACTAATTCACCATTGTGGACCACTAGGGGTGCCTAACACCTTCCCCTCAAGGTAATTTCGAGCCCTTACCCGATCTCTGGTGACACAAACTGGTATAACATGAGTTATCTGCTCTAGGTGCCCTAATGCACCTTAATCCGTTAGGTGGCGACTCTAACCAGTTCCTTTTTCCCTACTCTCTCAAAAGGAGTCATCAAATGTCGAAACCCGATTTCGCGAGAAAAAAGGGGCGCGACACATGGGGACAACCAATCCATATCCAGAATTACGTCAAAATCACCACCTGTGAAAGAATAGAATAATAGAAGTTTTGTTTGCGGAATTAACAAATCCGCACGACAAGAATAAAAGAAAGTGAAGTTTCCTAATGGTTCGGTAGCCTCTCGAAGATAAGTACAGACGTCTCCATACCAATCCGTAAGAATCTAGTAAACCTGCTCATGACTCGTGAGACCTAAGTAACCTAGTGCTCTGATACCAACTTGTCATGACCCAAATCCCAACATGTCGTGATGACGCCTATCACATTACTAGGAAAGCCAAAAGTCACATAATAACTACACATTCTAAATTAAAGACATGATTTAACAGGTTCAATAGTGGAAAATCTCATAGATAACTGATAAGAAACAACTGAAACTCAACAATAACAAATCCCAAAATCCTGGTGTCACCGAGTACATAAGCTACTAAGTGTTGACATAGTCTAAATCTCTAATACAACTGTCTAAAAAATAGAACAGTACTGAATAAACTGAAAGGAAGGAGAGTCGAGGTCTGCGGGCATCATAGGAGCTACCTCAATTGTCTCCGAGCAGATACTACACAAAATCTAGCAACCGCCGTGTCCAGACGTACCTGGATCTGTACACGAAGTGCAGAGTGTATTATGAGCACAACAGACCTAAGGTACTCAATAAGTAACAGGATTAACTTTGGACTGAAGGCAATTACGAGCTCAGGAAGATACAGTCTGAATCCAGATAATGACAGTACAGATATAACAGGGGAATGACAGTAAAAACTCAGAGAACTTCCATAATCAGTTCGTACACAGTGCGGAAATGTAGATATGCTTTCGAGTTTAACAGTTTAAGCTCAACACTAATAAAATATGCCAAGTACAGCTAGCATGAGGAATGTTACATCTCTATGACTACATGTTAAATATGCATGTTAAATGTAATGCGTCACAATGATACTCCCAGGTACTCACGCTCTCAGAGTACTAAATCTGTCTGTCTCAACTCCCACTCATCACACACAATCACTCAACACTGTACGTTACCTGCACTCACTGCTGGTATGTCAGACTCCGGAGGGGTGGATCCTGCCCATGCGCTAATATACAACCAACATGGCCTGCTCCAGCCCGATCCCATAATAAGTCAATAAATCTGTTGCGGCGCGCAACCCGATCCCATAAATGACCAATAAGGCCTGTTGCGGTATGCAGCCCGATCCCATAGATGACCAATAAGGCTTGCTGCGACGTGCATCCCAATCCCATAGATATCACTCACAATCCGGCTCTCAGGCCCCAATTCAGTCATCAATCTCTCCAGTATCACTGGCTCACATTCTCATACCACTCAGCCCGAAAAATGATAACATGATATGACAGTAAATGATAACAGAGATTGAGATATGATATGCAAATGAATGAATATGACTAAGTACATAATATAATTTAAGCAAATAAATCAACATCAGAAATGATCTCAGTGGGTCCCGATAGATTAAACACATAGCCTAAACATGATTTCTAGCATGAATGACAACTCAATTACTCTAACACATAGAAATTTCATATATAGAACAAGACTAGATAACTACACAGTACCACAGAATTAACCGAGTGATAAATACCACGGTTTACGCACACATTCCCGTCACCTAGAATGTGCATCACCTCAATACCAACCATACAACACGTATTCCAGCGATTCATACCCACAGTACCAAGTTTAGAAGTGTTACCTACCTCGAAGTGCGCAACTCAACGCTCCAGCAAACCGTTGCCTTGCGAATCCATCTTCGAACGATTTGAATCTAGTCATAAGCAACTTAACATATTTAGTACAAGCTATAGGAATCGATCCCATACGATAAAGCTAAGTTCTTTAACCAAATTCAAAAAGTCAAGCAAAAAAGTCAATCCCGGGCCCACACCCCGGAACCCGACAAAATTTACAAAAAACCGAACACCCATTCAATAACGAGTCCGACCATACCAAAGTTATCCTATTCCGACTACAAATCGACCCTCAAATCCCCAAATCTTACTCTCCAATACATGGGTCAAAAATCCCCAAATTCTAACTTAGATTCATGATAAATAGGTTAAATAATCAATCAGTATTCAATATTCATAGACAAAAGTGATCAAAATCACTTACCTCTTTAATCTAGGCGAAAACCCCTCCAACAGTCACCTCAATCCGAGCTCCCGAAGTCCAAAAATGAAGAAAATACTCTAACCCTAGTTCTTAATTCTCTGTCCAGCATTTTCGCTTCTGCGGTTCACCAGCCACATATGCGGCTCCGCTTTTGCGGACAAATCCTTCGCTTCTGCGATATTTCATTAACTCCCCGACCAACTGCTTTTACGGCCCAAATTCCGCTCCTGTGGTCAACAGTCCATTTCTACGGGACCGCACCTGCGGAATACCCTACGCTTCTGCGACATCGGCCTCCCGCTCCAAGTCTCTGCGACAATATATCCGTATCTGGGAGCTCGCAAGTGCGACATCTTCCTCGCATCTACGCAAAGCCCCAACTTCACTCAGAGCCACTTCTACTACCCCTTGGCCGCTTCTGCGACCCATTTCTTGCAGGTGCGGTTGCACCAGAACTGATCACAACAAAAATTTCACAAGTCAAATTCTAAATTCGATTTCAATCTGAAACACACCCGATGCCCCCGGGACCCCATCTAAACATACCAACCCATCCTAAAACACGATACGAACTTAGTCGAAGCCTCAAATCACATCTAACAAGATCAAAAACACAAATCGCACCCCAATTCAAGCCTGTTGAAACTAATGGATTTCCAACTTCTACAATTGATGCTGAAACCTATCAAATCAACTCCGGTTGACCTCAAATTTTGCACACAAGTCATAAATGACACAACAGACCTATTCTAGCTCTCAGATTCAAAATACGAGCTCGGTATCAACAAAGTCAAATCTCGGCCAAACTTCTCAACTCTCCAAACCTTCAACTTTCCAACTTTCGCCAATTGAAGCCAAAACCACATACAGACCTCCAAATTTATAATCGGACGCACTCCTAAGCCTAAAATCACCATACAAAGCTATCAGAACCCTTATAAGTCAATGTCCGGTCAACTCTTCAACTTAAGCTTCCAACCTTGGGATTAAATATCTCAATTTATTTAGAAGCATCCCCGGAACCAAACCAACCACCCCGGCATGTCACATAACCACAATGAACATAAAATAAATAATAAATGGGGGATCGAGGCTACAATGCTTCAAACTACCGGCCGAGTCATTACAAAAGTGCACTACCCTCCTAGACGGGCAACACTCGGCAATCCAAGCTTACCTACCGTACTAACTAATCGAGGACAACCATATTTTTTAGAAATTTTAATTGCAACTTTATGAATGAGCCAAATGTAGACATGATGGTTGATTAATGATAAAAGTATCTAAGAACTGTTAAACAAGGATTGAACCTTTGGGAGGATTGAAAACTTTTAGATCTATCTTTTCGAATGAAATCAATAATTTCATATCATATTATATTATACTAAAATTATACTAAAAGTAGAAAATTCCTAATGTTAAACTTGAATTACTAAAATACCCATAAAAATTGAATGCCAATTTTATCCTCAATCAAATACTACATCTAAAATATTTTTGTACAATAATGTAATTGTACATTTTAACAAATTTATTAAGCTACTGACATCTTTTCATATACAATGTATATGAACATGAAAACTACAATTATTATAGAATTACGTGGGTAAATATTAAGTATACTTGCAACCTTGAATGGTATAAGTACTTGTTTATTTTAATTATTGATGTTAAGTCATATAAAAAGTCATTTTAACCTCTATATAACGATGAAACAAAAGGCTGACAACTGTAATATCCTTCGAAAAATAAATATATTACCTCATTGATTAAATGATACATTAACCAATATTTTCCTTGTTGTTATACAAAATTAAATTTGAATAACTTGAGGAGTTGCCTTAAATAAGTAATGCACAAAATTCATTTAATTAATTCAATAAATGGACTATTCATCTACTAAATGCCGATACATAATAAAAATCCGAAGACGAATCTCTTATCTGGACGTTTGGAGAGCTTTATACACAATGGTTTTGAGAATTTCTTTTCCTCATTACCTTTCTCCCTTTCAATTCCCTTTAAGTTCTAATTTAAAGTGCAAGTTACAAATATCTAACTAAATTGTCTTTCATCTCCTATTTAAGATCGATCTTCCAAAAATTCATTTACATAAATCTTCAGTTACACAAAAAAAGTTTTGATGATTGCCTGAAAAGAGAAGTTAAGATGGCATTGCAGCAAAATTAGTGTTCATTGCATCAGTATGACTGTTTGAACTTCTTTTCTCCAAGTCTCAGAAAGATGATATATGACGCTGACCAAGCTTTGGATTAAGAAGCCGCATGAGCATA
Organism: Nicotiana attenuata; assembly: GCF_001879085.1. NCBI lineage: Eukaryota > Viridiplantae > Streptophyta > Magnoliopsida > Solanales > Solanaceae > Nicotiana > Nicotiana attenuata. Next base: position 160,154 of record NW_017670975.1, on the reverse strand, counting down.
TTCACAAGACCTGGATCACTCTTTCCTCTTAGAATGTTAAGAATTTGGTATTGAGGTTTTGGTTACTATTAGATTCATTTTCTTAGGTAAATTACGTATTCTTCAATTGTATGTTATGGTGGTTTGATATATAATGTATCACTCCCTCCGTTTCAAATTAGATGAGTTACTTTTCTTTTTAGTCTGTTCCAAAATCAATGACACATTTCTAAATTTGGAAATAGTTCAACTTTAAATTCTTCATTTTACCCATTTTACCCTTAATGAGAAGCTTTTATAACCACACAAATGTCATGGCCCCACAAAACTTTTACCCCTTAAACTTTTAAGACCGCAAGTTTCAAAATTTTTTTTTTTTAAACTTCGTGTCGAGTCAAACTACCTCATCTAAATTGAAACGGATGGAGTAACTTTTTGGAACTACTCCTACAATTTTGTTGCTAAAAGAAGTGTTAATGCTCTTTACACTTTAATGTCTTTATCTGTAATATACTTCTTGTGAACACTCGGTTGGCTTTTGGATTTTGAGTGTTCGAAGCTATTTTTATAGTAACATTACTTTCAAAACTTTGGTACAACTCATATTTTATCATTTAATCCGATATACATGAATAAATGCAAACATAATTCTTGCATTATTCAAAAATTATAATTATATGAAGACATATATCATATATTCATTTGATTTATATAAAAACTAGGACTTACATTAACTTCATTTGGCACTATTGGAGAACCCTATAAATTTCACTTCTAATATGTGGATAGAATTTGCATGGAATATGCAAATAGGTATCGTGGTTATTTTAACATATTTACCCATGATGTGTCAAAATATTTGCATATTCACTTTCATTGTGGAGAAAGAATATTCCTTTTGAAATATTCACAAACTACTTTTATTTTAAACCGCCTTTAAATAACATATACGGGAAATTTTAATTGATTGTATGGTTGAAAATTATATTAATGATAGAGTTGGTCCGAGAGTACGACCTTTAGCTCCATCATAAGAGGTATTAATGATACGCAACAAATATGTCTTGACCCAGAATCCCTCCTTAGGATCATGATAGCACTTAGTCTCTAAGACTAGGTAAGCCTAACACTTACTGAATTAATAAATTTTTTTTAACCAATTGACTACTAAACATAAACAAGAAATTTATATATAGAGCCAACAATCCCAAGTACATATACAACATGCCAAAACCGGTAGTATAAGTCATAAGATCTACTGAATTCACTAGAAGTTCTCTAAGTACAACTATTCCGGAATAGAAAAAACCCGTATAAAGTAAGCTTCGGAAGGTGACTCCGAGGCCTTCAAATGCAACATCAGGTATACATTGAAGTCTCTGCCGCAACTCACAATCAACTAGCTAATGACCAGCCCGCTCCGAAGTACCTAGATCTGCACAGAAATATACAGAAAGCATAACTCGAGTATAGCACAGTGGTACCTAGTAAGCATCAAGACAACCTCGGTGGAGTAGTGACGAGAACAGTCAAGACACCTACTAGACATAATAAACTACAAGTATGAATGTAAAACTAATAGAGAACAGTATCAAGCTAAACATGGTAAGAATAATATTACAATACTTGCAATAAGAATTAGAACATAAATTAATCAACAAGGAGCAACATGTAATAGCGTCGTAAAGAAAGCAGAATACAGTTTAAGTCCGGTGAAACCAAGTAAGGGAAGAACAAGTAACAACCAATAAAACAGCCGCTTTCACACAAGGTTTATACATGAATTTCTCTGAGGCACCATGCCCCATAATCATAAGTCACTGGTTCCAAATCATAAACCCTAATCACTTGGCATCTTGTGCCTATATTACAAATCACAACCGCACGGTAACGACCCGATCAGTCATTTTGAGAATTAGTGTACCGTTTGATAGCTTAATGTCTCGAGTAGCTTCGTGTTATGTATTATTACTTGCGTGAGTGGTCATGTTCGATTATCGGATGATTCGGGATTGATTTGGAAGAACAATTCTTGTTTAGAAGTTTAAGTGAAAAGTGTTGACCAGAGTTTGACTTTTGTGAAGACGGCTCCGGAATAATATTTAGATGATTCCAATAGCTTCGTATGGTAAATTTGAACTTAGGTGTATGTCCGTATTTAGATTCGGAGTTCCGTAGGTTGATTTGATGCATTTTAGCGAAAATTGGAAAGTTGAAGGTTTGGAAGGTTGAGAGGTTTGATCGAGAGTTGGATTTGTTGATATCAGGACCGGACTTTGATTCCTTGATTTGGTATAGCTTTGTTGTGTCACTTAGAACTTTCATGCAAAATTGACTTCATTCCAGGTTGATTTGATATGATTCGGCGTGAGTTGTAGAAGTCGAAAGTTCATTAAGTTTGGTTTGAGATGCGGTTTATAGTTTTGATGTTGTTTGATGTAATCTGAGGCCTCGATCAGGTAAGTGTTATATTTTTTGACTTATTCGTATGTTCGGACAGGGTCCCAAGGGGCCCGGGTGAGTTTCAGATAGGTTTGGGTTGTGCTGCGCTCATTTTTTTATGTTTCGACGTAGTTTCTTCAAGCATAAATGGCCTTTCCCGTCTCCTCTCTAGACGTCTTTACATCTGCCAGAATCAGGTTATCGACCCAATTCTGGCATTTATGGTGGTGGACATACTCGATTGGAATGTATAATATTAAGAAAATGAGCTCTAATTTCTATTTTGATTAAAGTATTAGATCCGTATCATAATTACAGATCCATGGCAAAAAGAATCGTCGAATTTGGACATCGTATGAGGGAGTTATGCTCATTTTAGTGTCGAAGAAGAGAATTGGTACTGTTGCTTCGCAGATGCGAAGTTGGGTCCGCACCTGCGACCCCGCAGGTGCACGAAATGGTCCACAAATGCAGAAATGACAGCTAGAAATGAATAGGTGCAGATTTTTTGTCGCAACAGCGAAAATCCCTGTGTATAAAAAATCAGACCACGTTCTTTTGGTATTTTGAGCATATCTTGAGTTCTAGAGATACGATTGAGGTGATTTTTGCGGTGTTTTTCTCGTCTTTTTGTGCGGATCAGTATCTAACTATAATTTTTGTATTTTAATATGATTACAGAAGTTTAGTTTTGAATTAATCCATGTTTTGATTGGAGAATTGGGGGATTTTTATCAAACTTTTCTAAAGAGAATAATTGAGTTTTGAACATCGATACGGAGTCAGAATTGGATAAAATTAGTATGGTTGGACTCATAATTCAATGAGTTATCAAAATTTGTGAATTTTATCAAGTTTTGAGGTGCGGGCCTGGGGTTGACTTTTTGAGTTGATGTTTTTAGTTTTCATTAAAGATTGAATCTTTATTATCCTGAATTGTTTCCTATAGTTTTTATTTATAATATTAAGTTATTTTGGCTAGATTTGAGCCACGTAAAGGTTGTTTCAAATGAGAAGGTCATTTTAGAATATTGGTCTAGTTTCTTTGAGGTAAGTATCTTGCCTAACCTTGTGTAGGGGAACTACCCCTTAGAATTTAAATGGGTTATGCCATTTGTGTCATGTGAAAGCCCTGTAAGCGAGGTGACGAGTATGTACTTGGGCTTATATGTGGAAATTGACGGGTCTAGATTCTTAGGCATCTTTTATCTACTTATTTGGAATTGTTAGCACATGTTATATCTTTTATTCATCATGTCTACTATCACATGCTTTATTTGAAGTTATCGCTACATGTCACACTATTTACCTGTCGAGTTTGCTCTTATGTGCTTTATTAGGAGTTGTTTTCACTTTTATCATTATGTGATTTCTTTTATTGTGGAGCTACTCTTAGTTGAAATTGTTGTCTCATGATATCCTTTTGATGCCGGGTTGTTCTCATGCATTTAGACGTAGTACTGGTTCGTGCCGTCTCCTTCATCATTAACCTAATTCATACACTAGAGTCTATAGTTTTCCATTTCATTGAAGTACTTTCACTATCGAGGTTATCCTTAAACAATTAATTAAATGGAAGTTATCGGGAGTCATTAATCTATTCTAATTGAGGTTGTGTTTAAAGGGGGTGTTGTACTTTGTTGAGTTACTTTTCCATTCAATTTGTTGTTATTGAGATTCTATATACATTGTGCTGAGTCGTGGGCTATTTGTTGTGAAAATATTGATATCGTTGAATCTTTAGAAAGGTTGTGGCCTACGGGCACTTGTGATACGAGTTGATATGGTGTGTTGATGTGATGATAGCATATGTGAATTATTGTGTGCTTTGGTTGTTGTTATGCATAGTATAAGGGTGGAATTCACCGTTGTTGTTATATGGAGTATAAGGATGGTATTTAACCGTTATTGTTATGCGGAGTATAAGGGTGGCATTTCACTATTGTTGTACGGGGAATAAGGGTGGCATTTCACTGTTGTTGAATGTACTAAGTGATATGGGTGGCTATTGTGTTATTGTTCGAGCGGAGTGATTATGGTGGCTATTATACATGTTGATACGGGTGGCTATAGGAGAGATAAGGGTAGCTAATAATAATGTCAGGACGGAGTGATACGGGTGGCTATCAGAGAGATAAGGGTGGTAATGTTAGGGATAATATGTGATGGTTTGGAGACATTGAGTTGGTGATTTTTGTGTGATGGTGTGCCTTTCCTTGTGTTTGTCTTACACATTGCGTGATTTGCTTTGTTGTTTCGTTGAGCTATTCGATGTCTTTGATATTACTTGTTGACTTGCGTTGTAGTAGTACACTCGCACAAGCATACACAGTAGCATGCCACTTATACTAGTTCAGAAGTATGAAACTTGACATTTATCGATCATGCCCGTGTGTTCTTGTATTATCCGTTTCCATTTTGATTGTGAGCCTATGATCTTGCCGGGCGAATTGTGATTGTGAAACTATGATTATGCTGGGAAAATTGAGATATTGGCATGTGAGTTGTCTGTGCGGTTGTAATTTGAAGTGCGGGCACAAGGTGCCATAAGTATATGATGATGGGTTGGGAATCGTGACTTGTGACTATGAGATGAAATATCACGGAGTGATTCGTTGTGGAATTTGTGTAGAACGGTTGATTAATTGGTTGTCCTATGTGTTTTCTTAATTGGTTGCAATAATACTTCACGGTGTTCTTATTGCTTTTATTGTTCATGTCACATATTGATTGTGTAGCCATTTACTGATTTCTGTTGTCCATTATTTGCTTTATACTTCTATATTGTATAGGTTATTTCGTCTAGTAGGTGTCTTAACTTGTGCCTCATCACTACTCCACCAAGGTTAGTCTTGATACTTACTGGGTACCGACTGTGGTGTATCATACTACACTTCTGCACATTTTTGTGCAAATCCAAGTACTTCAGAGTCTGTTGATTATTAGATAGCGGATCATGTTGCTGTGGGGAGTGCAAGGTATACCTGTCATCGCGTTTGCAAGTCTCAGAGTCACATTCATAATTATGTTTGTACAGTTTAATTCTATTCCGAAACAATTGTACTTAGACATTTTCTTTAGTGAACTCAGTAGAGCTTGTGACTTGTACTACCGGTTTTGGGATTGTTGGCTTTGTATAGAAATTTCTGTTTCATATTTAATAGTTGTTGGTTGAATTTTGCTATTAATTTAGTAAGTGTTAGACTTACCTTGTCTTGAAGACTAGGTGTCATCACGATATCCTACAGAGAAAACTTGGATTTGTGACACGCACAGACAACTCATGTGTTGCATGGATAACTCACGTGCCAATACCATTAATACCTCATATCTCCATGGACAACTCACGTGCTAAGAGAGTAACAAAATCCAATATCCGCACGGACAACTCACGTGCTAACAATAACAATATCTCATATTCGCACGGAAAACTCACGTGATAACGTTACAACTCACGCACAGAAGGCAAGTATACAAGAATACATGCAAATGATCAATAAACATCAAGGTTCATCTTCTTGGACTGGTATGAGTGACTATCTACGGTATATGCTTGTGCAAGTGTCCTATCACAGCTCGAGTCAACAAGTATGATCAGAAACAACAAATGGCACATAAGAAACAACATAACAAAACCTTAATATGCATGGCTGACAAAAGGTAGGCACACCACTACACAAATATCATCAATTACAATGCCCCCAGGCCATCACAATTCATCACAAATCATTCCTGACATAGCCCCTCTTGTCTCGCCACGTGCGCAATAAATGCCCGCCTTGTTTCGCCACACGCGGATAATAATATTCTAACCTTGTCTCGCCATATGCGCAAACCCACATATATAGCCTTCCTTGTCACACTGCATGTGCAAATATCAATAATAACAATAGCTCAGATAACACACGTGCGAATACCCCGACAATCCTCTCAATAATATCACGTGTGCCAACAACATAATATAACAACTCGTACCACATGTGCCAATATGCCACAACATTTCCTCAAGATAATTCAAATACCGCAACTACACATAGCCCTCAGCTCAACAACACTAAGTACAACAACAACAATAACACCGGAGTACGGCAAGCAAATCAACACAAGAATTACAAAACACAAAGAACGGAAGAACGAGCTCACAATTGGTTTCAACTAAGAATAACTCAACAGTGAGAGAGATAGTGTGTAACAACGATATCAAATAAGAGTAACTCAATAATAGGAGAGATAGCATATAACAATGATTTCAAATAAGAATAACTCAACAATGAGAGAGATAGTGTGTAACAACAATATCAAATAAGAGTAGCTCAAAAACATGAGAGATAACATGTAACGATGATTTCAAATAAGAATAACTCGACAAAAGAGAGATAATATGTAACAACCTTAAATAGGGTAAGTCAACAATGGAAGAGGTAACATATAACAATAACTTCAAATAAGGATAAGTCAGCAATGGAAGATATAACAATAACTTCAATTAAGGATAATCAACTACGGAAGAGATACCATGGCAATAAAAGAGGCAACAACTTCAATTATGGCAATATAAGAGTATATTTGGCAATAAGGGTAGAACATGAATCAATCAACTTCAAAAGACATGTAAAGGTAAATTTGGCAATGGAGGATATAACATGATAAGACAACTTCATTTTAATGTACATAAGACCTAAGAATCTAAATCGGTCAAATTTTCACATATAAGCTGTGCAAACAGTCATCACCTCGTGTGCACGTCTTTCACGTAGTTCAAATAGTGCAAACAAACCAATCCCTATGGGGTAGTTCCCCCATACAACGTTGGGTAAGATACTTACCTCAAAATCCCCCAATCAATACTCTAAAGTAGCTTTCCCTTTACAATTCACCTCCGCTTAGCTCAAATCTAATCAAAATCAACTCAATAACATCAAATAATGTAAAAGAAATCAATTCCAATAATTAAAGCTATGATCTTTACCCAATACCTCAAAAGTCAACAAAAGTCAACCTTGAGCCCTCCCGGTCAAAACCTCGGTCCAAGGGTAGATTTCGACAACCCATAATCCCACGAGTCCATATATGTAATTTATTTCAAATTCCGAGTCTAAATCTACTCTCAAAACTCAAATTCTCATTTTTCAAAATATAGACAAAGTTTCCCAAAATTTCACTTTGATTCTCATAATTTTGATGTTAAAACTCACATATAATCATGTAAAATAGTTGAAAATTGATCAAAATCACTTACCCAATGATTGTAGATGAAAACCGCTATTCCAAATCGCCTCCTACCGAGTCTGGGGTTCCAAAATATGAAAAAGAGACCAGTCTCCTGTCCCTTAGCTTTTATGTCCAGTCGCAAGTGTCACAATTGCGACCCCGGGTTAGCAAATGCGAACCTAACAAATGCGAGGAAATGATCGCAAAAGCGAAGCACCTCACACCTGTGTTCTCGTAATTACGATGAATGGTGCGCAATTGTGAACATGGGACACTTCGCAAATGCGACCCTTAAGATTGCGAATGCGACAAGCTCACCCATCCCCCCCCACCCCCCCCCCCCCATCGCAAGTGTGAACTCTAGGTTCGAAAATGCGGACCTGGCAGACTTAGCCTAATATCGCAAATGCGACATATATTTCGGAAATGTGAGACCTACAATACCTAATCAAAACCGGCAACTAAAACTCTTTCAAACACTCCGGAAAGTGTCTGAAACTCATCCGAGTCCTCGGGGCTCGAAACCAAATATCAACACAAGTCTAGAAACATAACCCAAACTCGCTCACACGATCAAATCATCAAATTAATGTCCGAAGCCACGAATCCGACCTCCAAAACACATGAAATCAACATGATATTCACGAACTTCTAAAATCATAACTGCACGCCCGATTCCTATTAAATCAACTCCGTACGATGCCAATCTTTGCGAACTAGCAAAATAAAACTATTCCAAGTCCCGAAACAGAAATCTAAACATGATAGCTATGAAGTCAACCTACGGTCAAACTAATCAAAATCCTAAGCCTTTAAATTGCCAACCTTCAGCAAAACAACACAAATCAACTTAGGGACCTCTGAATTTGATTCCGGGAATACGTCCAAGTCCAAAATCAAGATACGAACCTATTGGAGCCATCAAAAGACCGTAATGGGGTCATGTTCACAAAGTCAAACCTTGGTCAACATTTTCAACTTACGCTTCTAATGTGAGAATCATTCATCCAAATTTATTCTGAATCATCCGAAAATCAAATCCGACCATGCACGCAAGACATAATACACAATATCAAGATTCTCTAGACCTCGAACCACTGAATGGAATCTTAAAGCTCAAAATGACCGGTCAGGTCGTTACATTCTCCCCCTCTTAAAGAAACATTCGTCCTCGAACGTGCCAAGAGCCTTTCCCAAGCCATCAATTCACGGTATAAACTCTCCATACACATACACATGGGTGATCCTACGTCACACCAATCCACATAAGCCCGACAACATCATCCCAACCGAAGATTATTCCTTCTACTCAAGCCTATGAGCCTTGTAGTAAATTTTTTCACATCCACTAAGCGCCCTATTATCACACAAACACAGTGTAAACTCCTCAACTAGCTAAAACAACTCAGGCATACACCCACAAGGTATAACCACATGATGTAACATATCATCCATATGCCCATAGCAACAACTCTACCACAATAGCTACCCATTATCAAGATCGGTACCGGTAAAAAAACTCATATCGACTAGAACCTTGTTCCAAACCTTCAGAACGGTGCAAATAATGCAAGAAACATGTAAAACTCATAACTACTCATCCGATCAACAAGCCACATCAAACGCCACCTGGGCATATACATCGCAATCCAAACCCAACTAGCATAACTCGAATATGACTAAATATAAAAAGTGGAACACATGAGAGAACTGTCAAAAAAGCCAAATAGGCACAATTCCCACCGATACCATATTGTAGATCCAATGCACAAGGAAGAAGCAGGACACATGCAACAGCCACAACAAATCTTGTCTCACCATGACCTCATTGTAGCACACAGCCCGATACAAACACACCTATGCATAAAGAAAGCCAGGTCCCCATCCTCCACTCAGAATCATGAGTAAGATAAATATCTCAGCAACTAAACCACTCTAATAACTCAATCACGTAGATCCAAATCCACAACATGTAACAGACTTCCATACTCGTTTTAGAAGCTTCAAGTTGGAAGAGTTGACCAAGGTTTGACTTAGGGTAAACACACTCTAAATCGGGTTCTGATTGTTCGATAGGTGCGTATGATGATTTTGGAATATTTTGTATGTTCGGAATTGGTTTTGGAGATCGACAGTATTTGTCGAAAGTTGGCAATTTGAAGAACTTAAGAGTTCATAAGTTTAACCAAGAGTTGACTTTGATATTATTGGACTCCAATTGGTGTTTTGAGACTTTAGATAGGTCTATATAGTTGAATTGAAATTGTGTGCAAAGTTTGATAGTAATACGAAGTGTTTAAGTGTGATTCAGAGACTCTTTTGAAAGAATGAAAATGTAACAACTTTAGATAAATTCTATTCGGTTTAAGCCTCAATTCTTTGTTGTGATATTCCCGTAGGTACTTGCTGGTGTGATTGAATAGGGTTTCGAGGGGCTCAGGTGTGTTTTGGATTATTGGTTGAGAAAATAGTTAAGTTACGGATTTGAAGTTTGACCATGGTCAATATCGGGTCAAGATGACCTATTTTCGGTGTTTTGAGTGCGCTAGCAGGTTCGTAGCATGTTTTATGATTAAAATGCATATATGGTTTGTGTTCGGAAGGTTCCGAATGAGTTTTGGGTGCTAAAACGAAGATTTTCTTATTGCTGTTTTTTTGTGTGCAAGCAATTACAAAAATACCATTTATATCCCTGAAATTTTCAGATATCTTTTAAAACTTCAAAATATCATATCTCCCTCATTTTAAGGCCAAATTGGGTGATTCAAGAGGCTATCTTCGGTGTACTATCACAAAATCATGTTGGACTTATCAAACATGAATTTTGGGATTATATAGGACCTTATTCCAGGTGGGACGGCTGTTGCGTTTTTTTTTCTTGTTTCGAAATTTAGTTACTTATTTTCATAAGGTTTTGGAGCTCGGTTTTGGGCAACTTTGGAGGGAATTTTTACTACTTGGATTGGGGTAAGTATTTTTAACTCGAATTTGTTATTATTTCATGATTCCTACCTCAATTTTAGTGTTTGATGAATGATTTGAATTGGAGAAATTGGGGATTTTAGTAAAACCTTTCTAAAACATATATTGATGGTTTGAAGGCCGATTTGAGGTCGGAATTGAATGATTTTGGTATGGTTGGACTCATATCGGAATGGGTGCTTGGAATTTGTAAGTTTTTCGGGTTCCGAGGTGCTAGCCTGGGTTTGACTTTTTTATTTTAGTTAAATATCGAATCTTTATTATCCGGAATTATTTCCTATGGCTTTATCTTGGCTAGATTCGAGCCGTCTGGAAGTGGACTTGAGTTGGAAGGGCTTATTAGTAGATTGATTTAGCTTGTTTGAGATAAATATCTTGCCTAACTTTGTGTGGGGGAACTACTCCTTAGGATTGGATTTGATTGAACTATTTTATTATGTGAAAGACGCGTACATGAGGTGACAACCGTGTATACATGCTTATATGTGAAAATTGACCGGATTTAGACTCTTAGGCTACTTATAATTATTTAATTAAAGTTGTTACTAATTGTTCTATCTTAAGTTGTAAGTTTATTCTTACGTGTTTTAATTGAAGTTGTTATTACATGTTCTAGTTTCCATTGTCGAGTTTTCCCTTATATGCATTGAATAGTAGTTGTTGTTACATGCTATTCTTTCCATAGTCGAGTTATTCTCATGCAATTGGTTGTAGTTGATATTTCATGCTATCTCTTTCATTGTTAAGCTTAATTTATGCATTAGAATTTGAAGTTGCCATTTCATGAAAATATCTTCCTCGTTGATCTATTGAGGTTGTGGTTGTTGAAGAGCTATTAACAATTTGTGGTTGGAGTTGTTGATTATTGGGATATCTTTCCTTGTTGAGTTGTTCCTCATTCATTTTGTTATTTTTAGATTCTTGTACATATTGTGGTTGAGTCGTGGGCTATGTGTTGTGGTAACATTGGTATTGTTGATTTTGGAGATATTGTAGCATATGGGCACGTGTGGTGCGAGTTAATTATTGTGATGTGATATTGAAGCGCATGCGGCAGTATAAGGATAGGGGTTGATGTGCAAGAGGAGATATAAGGTGGCATTTATACAGTGGTTTCTAGTAAGAGAATTACTTGAGGCCACGTGGTGAGATAAGGGGGCTAAAGCGCATGTAGCTATTTCGGGAAAAATGTTCTTAAAAATAAATGCAAGGCTCACGAGACGATATAAAGAAGATTGTGATTGTGACTTGTGATATGTGATTTTGAGGCGTGGTACCTCGTTTGTGATTCTTATAGTACATTCTATATTGGAACGACTTCTTGATTGAACGGTTATTAAGTTTCCTTAAAATACTTGATGTGTATTTTGATTGTATTTGGTTATTTGTTGATATCCTTGTGTTGGAAACATTGCGACTTCTTGTGTTAGTCATGCATTTTATGTGATTTGATATGTTGCTTAAAGGTGCTAATTTGTGTCACGACCCAATAGGTCGTGACTACACCTAACGCTGCCGTTAGGCAAGCCCACAAGTGAACCTATAATTTAGTTATCTCTTTTTAACTTTTAAAACAAGATTTCCTTTTTAAAATAACGATATAAGTAAGGTCTCATGCAACCATACATACTCTTTTCTCAATAAAAATACCAGTGTGAGAAATGCATCAACTGTAGAGACAGTAATGATAAGTACAACATTACATAAATGCTAAAATTCAAGCCCCCAAAATCCGGTGCCACAAGTGCATGAGCAATCTAGAGAATATACAAAACTAATACAACTATTATCTGAAGGGTAATGGACAGAACTAATAAACAAGATAGAGGGAGACTCCGGTGCTACTGATCGGATCAAGGCAGGCATCTCACCACTAAGTCTCCGTAGAAGTGCGGCTACGCGTCTGTGTGAACACTGGTAGTACATGTCTCAGTACCTGCACATTCAGTGTAGAAGTGTAGTGTAGGTACATAAAACAACACATACCCAGTAAGTATTGTCACACCTCCTTTTTCCTTACTACACCCCCAAGAAGGTATAATAAAAGGGAGTTATTTCCAACTTGAAGTGACAATCGAAACGGGATTCATTTTATAAAAATCAGAGTCGCCACTTGGGAGATTTATGGTGTCCCAAGTCACCGGTTTAATCCCGAATCGAGGAAAAGAATGACTCTGTTATTATAGTATGCGAACCAAAAATCCGGGTAAGGAATTCTGTTAACCCGGGAGAAGGTGTTAGGCACTCCCGAGTTCTGTGGTTCGAGCACGGTCGCTTTGATCCAACTTGGCTTATTAAATTATTTAATTACTGGTTTTAGAACCTAGATGCTTTTGCTTCTTTCACCGCTTTTAATTAGAAAAATTATCTTGAAACGGGTTACGCGTACGTATACTCGCCCGTTTGGTGCGTCAAAAATCATGTCACGCGAACGTGTCCACAATTAATAACGCTCAATTATTATTAAGAAAAAGTTTGGGCCGAAGTTGCGCGAACGCATACTCCGGTTTTGTTTTTAGGAATCGTAATCATGTCACGCGAACGTGTTTACAACCACGATAATAGATCAAAAGTACACTCAAAAATATAAGCATTGTTCATTACTCTTCCTAAAAACTTTGAGATTATTGGGGCATACATTATGGAACTTATGGTAGAAGGAATAAAGTAAATTATTATGGAAGGAAGCTTTTCTGAAAAGTGTCGCCAAGAGCAATCCCCCTTATATGAATCAACCAAACTACCCAAATCCTTTTATTTCTTATTAAGCCAAAACCAGAATCCTTTTATATAAGAAAGTTCAAAATCCAAGCCTCTATATCTTCAACCGATCATGAACTCATGTAACATTTAAAACTTCCTAAACATTGGTCAAGCTAAATGATTTAAGAATCAAACCTATTTTTCCAAACAGCACTTCATAATTAATGCCTAGAATTTATCTTTTGGATACAGATATTCAAACACAAATTTAGGTATGAACAAAATAGCTCATTAGCAAGTTCAATCACCAGAATAAATAGATAAACAAAAAGTTAAAATGAAATCGGCTACATGATAAAGAAATATAGAATTCCAATAACAAACCAACAATAATATTATAAGCTTGCTTAACAGTGAAAGAAAATAAATAAGATAGGGATGGACCTTTGGTATAAATCAACCAAATCGGAACTTCAAGAGGCTAAACAAACTTGATGATTCCTGACCGGAGCTTTCGACGGTGAACCCGGACGAAACCGGCTACTCAAGACCTCAACGGCAACAACGACAGTACCTCGGCGTGCAACTGAACGGAGACTCGGACAATAACTTTTCCGGATCTGTCCGTTTATCTCTAATGCGAACAATTTTTAATCCAAAAAAAACTACGCCGGTTAAACTCGAACCTATTGAACCCAACTCGAAATTCTAGCTAAACCATGGGGTGTTCGAGATCGAAAGAACTCTTGGCCGTGACAAGGCTCAGACTTTGATATTACCAAAACAGAAGAAAACCAAAGAATAAAAGAGGGGTTGCGATCGATTTGGATGTTTTTACAAAAGAAAGAGAGGTGCGCCTTTGAAAGAATAAGAATTAATGACTTTGAACGAATTCTCACTATATAGATGGAAAAATGAAAAGGGTTTGTTCTGCTACACGGAATCAATTGGAGAAAGTTTGAATTTACAGGAAACTACAAGTATTTGCTTAGTTTCGTACTCTGTTTTTCTTTTAGAATTGGAGACGATGGTCTCCTCTTCATTTTCTGGAAGCTCCGCCGCTTTGTTTTTTTAGTCTAGATCTAGGAATTGAAAAACTTAGGGTAGGGTTTCTATAATTGGGTATTTTATATGGAAGTGGAAGGAATGATGACCATTGGATAAGAAGGAAATAGATGGCTAGGATTAAATCTTGCATTTAAGTGGGCTAATGGATTGGGAAGAATGGACTAAGGGTAATTGGGTTGGACCATGTCTTTTGGGTTTGAACATAGGCTAAAAAGACCAAATACTGCAATGTATCTATAAAAATATAAAAATCACTCTAAATTAAAATAAACTAATATAACACTAAATACTACGAGTGAAACTATTATTTTTTTTTTTTGGTATATTCAAATGTTATAATACTATAAATATAAATATACTAATTGTCTTTAACCTAAAGATGAAAATATTTTTTTTTTTTTGTAATTTTTTTTTTGTGATAAAATAAAGTAAAGAAGTCAAAAATAGTTGAAATAGCTATATTAAGCCTAAATTAAATATTTACGTGCTAAAATATAAAAAATCTTGGGGAGGGTAAAAAATCACATGTCTATAAGTATCTAGACTAACCTCGAAGAAGTAGTGACGAGGGGTTAACTTGACACTTACTAGTGGTAAAATAGTAATAAAAATACATAAAGTAGACATGGAGAATGTACAACAACTAGGAATGAAACTAATAAAAGTAATTACAATAATTCCACACATTAGTCTATATCAAATAACTGAACATGTCATAACCGGCCTTGAAGGCGCTAACTCAACTATTACCAAACCAAATTCAGTCTCAAGTATTAAGCACTATGATGCCAAGGCGAATGGCCCGATCCCATAGGAATAGTGGTACTCAATACTGCCGAGGAAAACGACCCGATCCCATAAAATAGTGTTACCATACTGTCGAGGCGAATGACCCGATCCCATATGACTAATTTAATTCACTACCGAGGCGAATGGCCTGATCCCACAAGAGTAGAGAAATTTACATCGCTCGCGAAATACATGCGAGTCGAGAAGACACGGATCCATAGTTCATCAAGTATTTCCCAATTTTTCCAAAGTAAGAGGCTAAATCAATATCTTTGTTCTAATTCTTGATCTCAGCATAATCAAGGAAATCATTACACGGGATAGATACAAATAACACGGTTAAGACATGATGTGAATCTAAGTCTACCCGGACATAACATGGATATAGTTACGTACGGACTCTCGTCACCTCGTGCGTACGTAGCTCCTCATAACAAGTAGCACACAACAGTTAATACACCTAAGGGGATAAATTCTCTTTTACATGGTTAGGAAAGAGACTTACCTCGCTTTCAAGTCCACTAACCGGCTAATTAACCTCACTAGAACTCCCAGCCGACCAGTCCGAAGCTAAGCAAAAGTCGTATAAACTAATCAATAAGTGCTCAAAAGTTCATAATTTAACCACTAGGGTAATTACCCAACCCAATTTGGAAGGTTCCTAAAATTTACCCCTAAGTCCACGCGCCCTGATTCTGAAAATTTTCGCAAATAAATATTGCTCATAACCTTACGAATAAAAATATATAATTTTTACTCAATTTCATAATCATTTTTGTGGTTGAATCCCATTTTTATCAAATCTTAAGTTTTTTAACAAACTCCTAAAGTTTCCAAATTTTACCTGTTAAAATCTACCCATAATCTATGTTTTTAAGTTAAATTAGGTATAAATTACTCACCTTACAATGCTTGATGAAAACCCTTCTCCAAGAAGCTCCAAATTCGGATCACACAAGTGAGAAATGGAAAAAATAAGCCTAAGTCCCGTCTTTAAAATGTTTTCTGCCCACTGATTCCTTCTTCGCAATCGCGATAGGGCACTCGCAATCGTGAAGGCAAAATGCCAAGCCCAAGAAAAATGCCACGCCGAAGAAAAATGCCCTTCGCGAACGTGAGACCATCCTTACCAATGCGAATTCTTAGCTTACATGACCATTGCGAACGTGACGGCCTCAACGCGAACGCGAAGGCCATCGACTGACCCCCGCCCCGACTGGCCTCAGATTTCGGGAATGCGAAGGCCAATGGCACAGAGCATTGCAAATGTGGTCCTCTTCTCACGAACTCATACAAAAAAATGCCACCCAGCCCCATTCCTTCATCGCGAACGCAACTCCTTCTCCGCATTCGCGAAGAAGGAAACCAAAACAACAATTTCTAGTGTTTCCTACTTAGCTCCGGGTGGTCCGAAACACACCCAAGCCACCCGAGACCCCGTTCAATTGCACAAACAAGTCCATCAACATAATTTAGACCTGCTCGAAACCTCGGAAGACTTAAAACAACATCAAACCAAGAATTACACCCCAAAACCAAATTGAATCAACTTATGAATTTCAAACTTTTCAATTATCTCCGAACGCGTCGAATCACGCTTAGACAGCTCGAAATGACATCAAATTTTACGTACAAGTCATAAATCACCATACGGATATATTCCTAGTCTTGGAATCCCAAACGGACCTCGATAACACCAAAGTCTACTCCAAACAAAATTTAAAGAACTAGAAAACCTTCCATGAGCTAACTTTCAACATTAAGTGCCGAAACGCTCACGGATCACCCGAAACCCGACCTGAACACATGTCCAAGGCCAAAATCATCATACAAAACCTATTGGAACCATCAAATCCCGGTTCCAAGGTCGTTTACTCAAAATGTTGACTCAAGTCAAAGTTAGCCATCTTAAGCCACTATTTAGGAATTATGTTTTCCAATTTCTACCTGAACCATTCCAAACCTAAACAAGCCATCCCCGCAAGCCATAAACAGTAAAAGCACATAGGGGGATTCTCAATTAGGAAAACGGGGATCTAGAAAGCAAAATGACCGGCCGGGTTGTTACATTCTCCACCTCATAAATAAATGTTCGTCCGCGAACGGGTCTAGAATCATACCTGGAGTGCTGAATAAGTGTGGATATCAGCTTCGCATGTCCTTCTCGGTCTCCCAAGTAGCCTCCTCGACTGGTTGAATCCTCCACTAGACCTTTAGCGCATAAATCTTCTTATACCTCAAGCGGCGAACCTGCCTGTCAACAATGGCTACTGGCTCCCCCTCATAAACCAAGCTCTCATCTAACTGAACCCTGATGTAATCTAACAAATGCAACCGGTCGGCATTGTACTCCCCATCTTGCCTCAACACCTCAAATGGAACAATAAACTTCGAACTCAGCTTGCCCTTCTTCCTGAACCTCATGATACCCTTCATCGATGAGACTTTCAAGAGAACCTTCTCGCCCACCATATATGCTAGACTGATAATTGTTGTTATAAGCATACCTGGACAAAGGCAAGAATCGATCCCACTGCCCTCCAAAGTGAATCACACATGATCTGAGCGTATCCTCTAGAATATGAATTGTCTGCTCCGACTGCCCGTTGGTCTACGGATGAAAGGCTCTGCTGAGCTCAACCCGGGTGCCCAAATCGCTCTGTACTTCCCTCCTGAAATGCAAAGTGAACTGAGGGCCTCTATCTAAAATGATAGAAACAGGCATACCATGGAATTGAAAAATCTCTTGAATGTAAATCTGGGCCAATCTCTCTGAAGAGTATGTAGTCACAACCGAAATAAAGTGTGTCGACTTGGTCAGCCTGTCGACAATGACCCAAACAGCATCAAACTCCTCAACGTCTGCAGCAACCCAACTACAAAGTCCATAGTAATGTGCCCCCATTTCCATTCCGGTATAACCATCTGCTGGAGTAGGCCACCTAGCCTCTGGTGCTCATACTTAATCTGCTGACAGTTTAGACATCTCGCTACATACTTAACTATGTCCTTTCTCATCCACCACCACCAATAATGCTGCCTCAGGTCGCGATACATCTTTGTAGCATCTGGATGAATATAATATTGAGAACCGTGTGCCTCCTCTAGAATCTTCTCCCTCACGCTATCAACATTAGGAACACATAGGGACCTTGGAGTCACAGAACACCATCCTCACTGATAGTAACCTCCTTGGTATCACCTTGTAGTACCATCTCTCTAAGAACTAGCAAGTGCAGACCATCATACTGACAAGCCTTGATCCGCTCAAGTAATAAAGACTGAGCCATGACACATGCAAGAACTCGACTGGGCTTTGAAATATCCAACCTCTCAAGTCTGTTAGCTAAGGACTGAATCTCCAAAACCAATGGCCTCTCCTCTACCAAAATAAATGCCAAACTACCCATACTCTCGGCCTTTCTTCTCAAGGCATCCACAACCAAATTTGCCTTTCCCGGATGGTAATATCATAGTCCTTCAGTAACTCAAGCCACTTATGCTGCCTCAAATTAAGGTCCCTTTTATGCTGCAAACTACGGTGATCAGTGTTAACCTTATAGGACACCCCATAAATATAATGCCTCCGGATCTTGAGAGCATGAACTATCGCGGCCAACTCCAAATCATGTACGAGGTAATTCTTCTCGTGGCGCTTCAGCAGACATAAAGCATATACAATAACTCGCCCCTCCTGCATAATACACAACTCAAGCCAATTCGCGAAGTGTTGCAACACACGATATACATCCCTGAACCGGAGGGCAACACAAACACAGGTATTGTAGTCAAAGCGGTCTTGAGCTTTTGGAAGCTCGCCTCACAATCATCGGACAATCTGAATGGAACACCATTCTGGGTCAATCTAGTCAAAGATGTTGCAATAGAAGGGAAGCCCTCTACAAATCGACGATAATAACCTTATAACCCTAAGAAACTTCTGATCTTGGTCGCTGAGGTTGGACAAGGCCAACTCTGGACTGCCTCGATCCACCTTAATACCCTCAAGTGATACAACATGACCCAAGAAAGCCTTGGAATCCAACCAGAACTTGCACTTGGAGAACTTAGCATATAGTTTCAGTTCCCGCAAGGTCTAAAGCATTAACCTCAAATGCTGCTCGTGCTCCCCCATACTACGCGAGTAGATCAATATGTCATCTTAGAAGACAATGAAAAATGAGTGGAGATACGGCCTGACCACCTGATTCATCAAATACATAAATGCCACAGGGGCATTATCACGCCGAAGGACACTACTAAAACTCATAGTGCCCATACCTGGTCCAAAAAGCCTTCTTTGAGATATCCAAAACATGAATAAAGTCGATCTTAGAGAACACCCTGGCACCCTATAACTGGTCAAACAAGTCATCAATGCACGACAATAGGTACTTATTCTTGATGGTGACTTTGTTCAACTTGCGGTAATCAATGCACATCCACACACTCACATCCTTCTTCTTCACAAATAACACCGGTGTGCCCCAAGGCTACACACTAGGTCTAATGAACCCCTTCTCAAGAAACTCTTGAAGGTGCTCCTTTAACTCCCTCAGCTCCTTGGGAGCCATGCGATAAGGCAAAATAAAAATAGGTTCCTGGCACCAAATCAATGCCGAAATTTATATCCCGGTACGGCAACATACCTAGTAGATCAACATGAAATTCATTAGAAAAATCTCGTACCACTAACACTGAATCTAATGCGAGAGTCTCTACAGTAGTATCCCGAATAAAGGCCAAATACGCCAAACAACCCTTCTCGATCATATGTCGAGCCTTCAAGAAAGAAATAGTCCGGTTAGATGTACCAACAGATGAACCCCTCCACTATATTCTGGACAACTAAAGCATCGCCAAGGTAATAGTCTTGGCATAGCAATCAAGAATAGCATGGTATGGAGACAACCAGTCCATGCCCAAAATAACCTCAAAATCAACCATATCGAGAAATAGATGGTCTGCTCAGGTCTCATAACCACAATAAGTCACCACACAGGACCGGTAGACCCGATCCACAACAAAATCACCCATTGGCATTGACACATATACAGGAACGTCCAAGGACTCACGAGATACATCCAGATAAGGAGCAAATAAAGAAGAAACATAGAAATAAGTAGAACCTGGATCGAATAATACCGAGGCATCCCTACGACAGACAAAAATAGTATATGTGATCACTACATAGGAGGCTACTGCCTCTTGCTTGGCAGGGAAAGCATAGAGTCTAGCTGGAGTGCCACTTGAGACACCTCCATCTCTAGGGCGACCCCTACCCACCTGCCCTCAGCCTCAGGCCGGTCAAGCGGGCAATGTGATAGCTGGTGCGATAATCATGGGCCAATGGTCCCGTTACTTGGCCTTGCCCCGAAGTCGAAGACAAAACCTCTTCACATGGCCAGACTCCCCGCAGTCAAAACAACCCCTCGGAGTAGTGGACTATCAGCCTGATATCTGACCCAGATGGCCTAAATACCCACTAGAGGAACCCTAAATAGCTGGCGGATGGTAAGTACTCTCTAGGATAACACTAAATTAGGGTTGTGCTGGAGCACTCCGAGCAGGAGATGGTACTGACTATATGGGCCTGCTAGGCTGGCCCCTCATGAACTGACCTCTGCCCCCAAGTGAGGCGCCACTGAATTATCCAAGCTGTCATGGCTACTTGTCCCTAGGCATAAACTCTACGCTGCAGTTGCAAATACGCTTGATCCTCCAAGCTATATCCACAACCTGATGAAAGGGATTCCCCATCTCTGCCTTACGAGCCATAGAAACCTAAATCTTACGGTGAAGACCTGCAATGAACCTCTGCACCCTCTCTACGTCTGTGGGGAGTATAATAGTTGTATGGCGAGACAAGTCAGTGAATCTCGCCTCATACTCGGTCATAAACATATGACCCTGACGGAGTCGCTCAAACTGTCCCCGGACCTCCTCTCTCCGAAGGTGGTATGTACTTTTCCAAGAACAGATGTGTAAATTGATCCCAAGTCAAAGGAGGTGAACCTACTAGCCTGCTAAGGAGGTAAGCCTACCGCCATCTGCGGGCCTTGCCCTCAAGCTGAAAGGTGGTTAAGTCTACCCCGTTGGACTCCAATATCCCCATGTTACATAGCCTATCCTTGCACCAGTCGATGAAATCTTGGGGGTCCTCTGACTGCTCACCCCTAAATTTAGGGAGACGAAACCTAGTCCATCTATCCAACCATTTTTGCTAATCAATGATCGCGACCAGTACGGACTTTGGAAAAGCTGCTGCAACTGGATGGGCCCCGCTCGCAGGTAGTGCATCTGGGGTTTGATAAACGATAGCAGCGTGCCATGGAGCTTGAGCGGTAGGGCCCTGTGCTCCTCCTCCTGCCTGAGATATGGCTGGGTCTGCTAGAAATAAACCAGCCTCCATTATAGAGTCCACGAACTGTAGCATACGACCCATGACCTCCTGAAATCCTGGTGGAGTCATGAAATCTGATGGGGCTGGCTCAACAACAGGAGCCTCATCCTGCTCTTCAATAACAGGATCCTCCACTAGATCCACTGGTGGTACAACAGGAGCAACTCTAGGATGCCCTCGTCCTCTGACAGGAGCTGGAGCCCTCCCCCAGTCCCTGCCTCGGCCTCAGCAATGGGGGGCGGAGTAGCTCCTCTACCGCCTGGTACATCTGTCGCGCATGCTATCACCATTTGCGAGAGATCAATAGAAAGATACTTAGCACAATATAAACTGCACGGTAAGGGATAAAGAAAGAGAGGTGTCCTAACACCCTGTAGCCTCATAAAGATAAGTACGGACATCTTTGTACCAATCCAAAAGACTCTACTAGGCTTGCTCATGACTCGTGAGACCTATGTGTACCTAAAGCTTTGATACCAAACTATCACGACCCAAAACCTGTGATAGGTCGTGACTGCACCTACCACCACTGTTAGGCAACCCCACCAATGAACCTACAGTTTAGTTATCCCTTTTTAACTTTTAAAACAAAAGATTCCTTTTTAAAAGAAAAAAATATGTAAGAACTCATGAAACCGCACATACTCCTTTCTCAACAAAAATACCAGGATGAGAAATGAATAAACTGTAGTTACAGTAAGGATAAGTACAACAATACATAAATGCTAAAAGCCCTCAAAACCCGGTGCCACAAGTTCATGAGCAATCTAGAGAATATACAAAACTAATACAACTACTGTCTGAATGGTAATAGATAGAAATAATAAACAAGGTAGAGGGAGACTCTGGTGCTACAGATCGGAGCAAGGCAAGCAGCTCACCACTAAGTTTCCGTAGAAGTACGGCTATGCGCCCGTGTGACCACTGGTATTACCCGTCTCAGTACCTGCACATTTAGTGCAGAAGTGTAGCATGAGTACGGAAAACAACACATACCCAGCAAGTACCTAGTCTAACCTCGAAGAATTAGTAACGAGGGGTCGACTTGACACTTACTAGTGATCAAATAGTAATAGAAATGCATAAACTAGACATGTAGAATGTACAACAAGTAGCAACAAAACAAATAAAAGTAATTACAACAATTTCACACATGAGTCTATATCAAACCACTGAACATGTCATAACCGGCCTTGAAGGCGCTACTCAACTGTTACCAAACTAAATCTACTCTCAAATATTAAGCACGAGGTTGCAGAGGCAAACGATCTGATCCTATAGGAATAGTGGTACTCAGTACTAGCGATGTGAATGGCCCGATCCCATATGAATACTGTTACCATACTATCAAGGCAAACGGCCCCATCCCATAAGAGTAGAGAAATTTACCTCGCACGCGGAAGTACATGCGAGTCGAGAAGACACGGATCCATAGTTCATCAAATATTTCCCAATTTTTCCAAAGAAAGAGGCTAAATCAATATCATTAATCTAATTCTCGATCTCAGTAATCAAGGAAATCATTACACAGGATAGATACAAATAGCACAATTAAGACATGATGTGAATCTAAGTCTACCCGGATATAACATGAATATAGTTACGTATGGACTCTAGTCACCTCGTGCATACGTAGATCCCCATAACAAGTAGCATACAACAATTAATACACCTAAGGGGATAAATTCTCTTTTACATGGTTAGGAAAGAGACTTACCTCTCTTTCAAGTCCACTAACCGGCTCTTTAACCTCACTAGAACTCCCCAAAGGAAGCCGAGCAATCCGAAGCTAATTAAATGTAATCAATAAGTGCTCAAAAGTTTATAATTTAATCACAAGGGTAATTACCCAACTCAATTTGGAAGGTTCCTAAAATTCACCCCCGGCCCTTATGCCCGGATTCCAGAAATTTTCGCAAATAAATATTACCCATAACCTTACGAATACAAATATATACTTTCTACTCAATTCCATAATCATTTTCGTGATCTAATCCCATTTTTATCAAAACCTAAGTTTTTGAACAAACTCCTAAAATTTCCGCATTTTACTAGTTAAAATCTACCCATAATCTATATACTTAACTTACATTAGGTATAAATTACTCAACTTACACTGCATGACAAAAACCCCTCTCCAAGAAGCTCCAAATTCGTACCACACAAGTGAGAAATGAGAAAAATAAGCCTAAGTCCCGTCTTTAAAATGTTTTCCCAGTGATTCCTTCTTTGCGACAACGATAGAGCACTCGTGATCGCGAAGGCAAAATGCCAAGCTCAAGAAAAATTCCATTCGCAAATGCGAGACCTGCCTCATTAATGTGAAGGCTTAGCTGATCTACCCATCACAAACACGACGGCCTCAACGCGAACGCAAAGGCCATCGACAGAGCCCCTCCCCAGCTAGCCTCACACTTCACGGACGCGAAGGCAGTGGCCCAGAGCATTGCGAACGCAGTCCCCTTTCTCGCGAACGCGTAGGAAAAATTCCACCCAGCCCCATTCCTTCATCGCGAATGCAACTCCTTCTCCGTGTTCGCGAAGAAGAAAACCAGAACAACAATTTCTGGTGTTTCTAACTTATCTCTGGGCGGTCCAAAACACACTCAAGCCACCCGGGACCTCATCTAATTGCAGAAAAAATTTCATAAAACATAATACGGACCTGCTAGAAACTTTGGAACACGTAAAACAACATTGAAACCAATAATCGCACCCCAAACCAAATTAAATCAACGTATGAACTTCAAACTTTTCAACTAGCCCCGAACGAGTCAAATCATACATAGACAACTCGGAATAACACCAAATTTTGTGTACAAGTCATAAATCACCATACGGATCTATTCCTAGGTTTGGAATCCCAATTGGACCTCGATAACACCAAAGTCTACTCCAAACCAAATTTAAAGAACTAGAAAACCTTCCATGAGCCAACTTTCAACATTAAGCGCCGAAACGCTCGTGGATCACCCGAAACCCAAGCCAAACACCCGCCCAAGTCCAAAATCATCATATGAACCTATTAGAACCATCAAATCCCAGTTCCGAGTTCATTTACTCAAATGTTGACTCAAGTCAAACTTGGCCATCTTAGGCCACTATTTAGGAACTAGGTGTTACGATTTCAATCTGAACCCTTCCAAACCTAAACCAACCATCCCCGAAAGTCATAAAATAGTAAAAGCACATACGAGGAGTCTCAATTAGGGAAATGGGGATCTAGAAAGCAAAGCAACCCATCGGGTCATTACAAAGTGTGCCTCCGTTGTTACTTGGTGAATCGATTGTCAATGTAAATTTACTTGTGTGGAGTCATGTCTCATATTTTGTTGAGTTGTTGGTAGCATGATAGTTTTAAATAAAAGAATTATTAACGTACTTTATTTTATGTGACTCTTAATATTGAACTCGTTATCTCTCTCGGTGCTTTATTATTTTTAAATGGTTATCACATTTAACTTTAATGGGTTCTCAAATTAAACTCATTAGCCCATTTTATGTTTTACTTTACTTAAAATTATTATCCCGCTTTACTTTAATAAATTAATTAATTCGTTAACTTATATGATGTTTACTTTGTTTAAAAATATTATTTTACTTCACCTTATTTATTTCAATACTAAACTCATTGATACTCTATTTTTGTATAAATTGCACTTTATTTTACTTTATTTGATTCTAAAATAAACTCATTATCTCATTTGACGCCTTACTTTATTAAAGATTGGTATTATGCCTTATTTTATTTAAATAAATCTCTTGAACATTTTATTTGACATTTGACACGGATACAATGAACATGGTAGCACGTTGACTTTATCGTGCAAAGGAGACTGATATTATGGGCACGAAGTGCCATGTGTGTAAGATTCGGGATTATGGCTTATGATATATGAATACGAGGTGTTGTGCCTCGGGGTAACTCTTGTGTTAAGTCATGCATTCAGAATGATCTGGTTAGTTGAATTGTCATTTGCTCCCTTAATTGAGTTCATTCATATTTCATCTGTGTTCTGATTATGTTGTTGCTTTATTACCTGTTTACTTCTTGTTGTCACTTGTGCTTCTATAATTTCATTAATGGTTGTATATCAATAATCTTTCCGTTGTTATCCTTAAATTGATGCTCTTTCCATTGTTAGCTTTATGTTACTATCTTGCACAGGTTTCTATGTTTAGTAGGTGTCTTGACCTGACCTCGTCAGTACTTTATCGAGGTTAGGATTGATACTTACTGGGTACTGTGGTGTACTCATGCTACGGTTCTTTACATTAATGTGTAGATCCAGATACTTCGGACCGTGTTGGATTTAAGAGTTGTGCTTGTGCGTTTGGAGACTTCAAGGTATACCTGTCGTTTTGTTCGCATGCTCAGAATTACCTCCTGATATTATCTTTGCTACTATTATCTTTGTTCCAAAGTAGTATTGTACTTAGATGTTACACCCCATATTTTCGTACGTGAAAGTACGCCATTAGTAAATTGATATAAGCTCGGAAATGAGATGTTACATCCCGCATTTTTGTACGTTAAAGTTTCGTCGTAAGTTAATCGACATAAGCTTGGGAATGAGATTATTTTTGAGGTTGTAAGTATTATGCTATTTGAAACTAGGGATAAGTAAATTCGTGAAGGTGAGAGGGTAAGCGAATCGAAAGAAAATGAGTTTAGTCGAAGTTTGACATTTTGAGATAAAATACGGTCCAAGCTATAATACCCCATGTTTATGGACTAGTGCCATACAAGGTACCACATAACCATGATAGTAAGGTGTATAAAGTGTGTTAAAAGTGAGTAGTATTTTAAGTAATTTGAGATAATTCTTAATTATAGGGATAAGTGGGTAATTAATGATTTTGGTGGGAGATTAGCTACTTAATTATAATCTTGGATAAGTTTAAAGAGCCTCCTAAGGTGGCAGCAAATGCCATTAGGTAAGTGTGACTCTTATGGTCATATAATAAGGTGGCTCATTTTGAGGACTTTGTGGCCAAGTCATCCTTATCAAGTGGGGCCCACAAAACCAACAATTTTAAGAGATTCCTTACCTCATTAGGTAATGCTAGGATTACGGATGGAGTTCAAGCAATTTGTTTGAAACTTCATGATACAATAAAGCGTGAGATTTGCGATTCTAAGGGAGTACAATGTAATCTTTATCAAGAATATCATACAGATTTTTCCCTACTTTGATCTTGCTGTCACATGTTTGGTCGCGATTGTCGTGAGTTAGAGGGATTGTCAAGAGAACCGACTCAGGTATTTTAAGGCTATCCCTTCTTTCCTTTTGGAATGATCCATATGATACAAACGAAACGCGCAAATGCACAACTTTCATAAATGACTCTATTCATAGAAATACTAGAGATGCCTATGTTCTTGATTCCCCATGTGTCCTATTATTCTATCATCTGTTCATGGGTCTCAGAAAATACGTATGTTGATAAAGTTTTTTTCATGACATTAATCAAAGGCATAATGGTCTTATGACATTCCGAGAGATTTTATTGACGTACTTCTCATGCATTCATTCATTTATACATGTACATTGACCCATAACCAGTGTAAGGCCCCGTAAAATACTTCCTAAAAACCCGAAATCCCATGGTTCCAAGATAGGAATATGTGTTAGAAATTTATAAAATTCTTCGCGGCGAGATTGCTCGTCGCCGTTCGGACTTTTGGATCGACCTGTGCATTAAAAAGTTAAGAAAAAATGTTTTTCAGAAGAGCTCGTTTCTGCGGCCTGTTATGCGGCCGCATAGTTGCCGCACAATGAGGCAGAAGGTTGGCAAATTTTGAGGACGACTATGCGGCCAATTATGCGATCGCATAATCGATATGCGGGCCGCATAGTCGTCACATAACCTCCTTGGGCTCTTTGCGAAGGGTAGTTCTGCGGTGCATTATGCGGCCGCATAACAGGTATGCGGACCGCATATGGTCGCATACCCAGGCAGAAGGTTCAAGCCCTTGAGGGCTACTTTTCGGTCTCTTTTGCGGGCCGCATATCAGTTATGCGGTCGCATATGCGACCGCAGACTGAGTCGGGGCTCCTATTTTTTAACTTTTAAAACCCGACCTCATCCCGTTAAAAACACCCCATTGACCATATTGTGCTATTTTCTGCTACCTTTAGAGCGAGAGAAAGAGTTCTAGAAGGAGAAAGTGATCCTCACCAAATCACTCCTCAATCCTTGCCCAATCTTTGAAGATTATCAAGTAAAGTCTACTAAGCCTTCTTCGTAAGAGGTAAAAATCTGTGCCCTAGCTCTAAATTTTGAAATTCTTCTAAGAATGGAATAAGTAGTAAGTGAGTTCACGGGTATAAGGATTGATTACCTTGCATGCATGTATGATAAAACGGTAGGGGAGATTGTGAGCTAAAAATGTATCGAATGGGGTGTAGGATGATAGAATCTTTCACAAAAGGTCTTAAAATCATAATGCACACTTAGTGCTTGATGATGTGCTCAAAAGAGCTAGAGTCTTTATCATCTCTCTAATATTTGGTTCAATTTGTAATGCTTATAAAATAGATCGAAGTTGCTAAGGGTTCCGGAATTTATTGTAAGAATTTAAGGAAAACTCTACCGAGGTATGTATGGCTAAACCTCTTTCTTCTTAGAATCGAACCCCTGGTATTCGTGTAATTGGTGTAAGTTCCTAAATTTATCATACTAGAATCGTTTCCCTAAAGTGTTGCGTTGAAAGATTTACGTTCAATGATTGTTCTAAACGTTTATCATGTCGTCATGCAACTTGTGAATATGTTTAGAAATGTGGAATATGTATGGAGAAAGGCCGAGAATTCATGTCAAAGAAATTGAATAACGATTATTGTGCCAATTTGTATGAAAAGCCTCCATGTGCTTAGAATTTCCAAGCTCTTCCCTTGTGTGTGAAAATGCCTTACATGATAGGCCTTATTGTTATTGACGATAATGGTATTGAATATGTAAATAGGGAAACTTGAACTATGAAATGCGGCCAAGTGCCAAGAATGACTTAATAAGTAAAGCAACTCATGCCAATATATTGAAAATTGTGAATTTGGTTGACGTCTCAAGGGAGAGGGCCTAGCCGAGCGGGCCGTGATCGGACGCCATGCCGCACACATGGTGGTAACTGTGCTGGAAATGATTGATTTGGAATTGTGGATTTGGTTGACGTCTCAAGGGAGATGGCCTAGCTGATCGGGCCGTGATCAGACTCCGTGTAGGAACACGGTGGTAGTGTGGGTTGTGGCACATGGCACTGAGGTTATCAACTTAATAAAAATGGAAATGTTAACCGGAGACTTGTAATCCTTACTTGATGTTTTATGTATTTGTTTGAAAGCTCTTGTTGTACTTCATGACTGTTTTCCTCTATGTCTAGTTGTTAATTCTAGAAAGATGGTGTTTTAGCTTTATATACTAGTACTATTCGACAGTACTAACGTCCCTTTTGCCGGGGGCGCTATATATTTTAATGGATGTAGGTGGTTCTATAGCCGACAGTGTTGATCGCAGCTAGCGGTGTTTTGCCTCCACCTTACCAGCAGTCTTGGCAAGCCCCATTTCATCCCGGGGCCATGTAATGCATCTTTTGCTTATATAATTTCCACGTTTTGAGGTATAGTCGTGGCCTTGTCGCCGGCACTTTCATAGCATTTCCTTTTGTATCTAATTAGAGGCTTCATAGACAATGTGTGGGTTGTACAAGGGTATTGGGAAGGGCATCAGACTCTCTATTGTGTTTTGGACTCATGTTCCACTAGATCTTAAAGTATATGTATTGTGGGAACTTAACAGTGATGTAACTAACGAAATGAATTAGTAATGTTTATATATATATATATATATATATATATATATATATATATATATATATATATATATGTATGTATATATATGTATGTATGTATGTATAAGGGGTATGGGAAAAGGTTACGGCGGGTATGGGAAAAGGTTACGGCTATATATACGCACCACCACATGATCAGCCGGTATACGTTCGTGATTTTTCCCACAATGGCCGAGATGATATGATGGGATGACCTCAGAGGCTTGATGTTGTTATGTACGCATATACCTATGCATCATATGAAATTTATACGCATATGCATGACATTATAAATACTAAATGATTCACAGAGCTATTCAGACTTACATGTTGAGTCTTTTACTCCATGTTTCTCTCATGTATATTATTTACTGATTTTTATTCCTTACATAATCGGTACATTATTTGTACTAACATCCCTTTTGCATGGGGACGCTGCGTTTCATGCTCGCACGTCTTGATAGACAGGTTGAGAGTCCTTTAAGTAGGCTATCAGCTCCGCGGAAGGTGTTGGTGCGCACCATTTGCTCCAGACTTGCTTATTTGGTTAGTATAATTTGGATATGTATTGATTGGTGTGGCGTGACCACCTTGTCCCGACCTTTATGATACTTATCTACTCTTAGAGGCTTGTAGACATATGTCATGTATTGTATACGGCTAAAATTGGAGAGTCTAATTTTATGATCGTTATGGAATTTCACAGCCTGTTTTCGGAAGCCTCGAGGCATAGCTCGAAGTTTGACCCTGGGGCTCGGGGCAGTGCAAATCGGCGGCTATCTCGAACAAGCAGGAAATTCCTAATAGGCATATGGTTAAATCTGACCAGGTCTACAAGAATAGTACAAGTCCGTACCGTGGCATTAAATGGTTGTGTCAGCCGTTGATCTTTATAATAAATGGCTGTACCAGCCGCATATCTTTGTAATGAATGCACCTGTACTGTGTTGGGATTTCCCCTCCTATATAAAGGGGATCCTTGTCATTTTTTGCACACAGGATATTCAATACAAGAACAAGAACATTCTCTGCTCTTTAACTTAAACATACTCTCCCTTGATTTTATTGCTTATATGTATTACATTGCCTACATTTTGCGTTTCATTGTTTGTTCTTCATTTATTACTCATCATTGATCATAAAGAGCCCTCATCAAAGCTCTTAGTACTGTTAGTCCTTCATCGGCTATACACAGTCCAACGCTTTAGCTCGACCTCGAGGCCCCGTATAGACTAGCTCGAGACCCCGACTCTCGGCCACTCGGTTTGCTTGCCACACTATCTTCAAGCTGTTATCTTATTTTCCAGCCTCGCATTTAACATCTACTGCCTAACAACTAGCATAAAAATAAATCATGTATTTTTAGAACCACAAAATCACATCTCTACTTGTAATTTCCATTTTCAAGGTAAACAGTTTGGCGCCCACCGTGGGGCTAAAAATAATAGTGATTGTTTTCATGCTGGTTTACTGAACAACGCAAGTTATCTTTCACACTTTTTCTTGTCCAAGAACCTTTGATTTCAGGTCAAAATGTCTAACTCAGTGAATGCACATGAGAACAACGATCCTGAGGACCATGGAGAGAATGGTGTAGTTGTTCCAGGCATCGGTGTACCACCGCAAAATCCTGAGAATGCACCAGAACCAATTCCCGTGGACGTGGTCTCGCGCAACGCCCAACACGTCGATATAATCTCCCACACTAACAGGAGTACACACCAAGAAAACCAACAAGAAGCACAGTAAACCCCAGCTCGGGAGGAACGAGAGGTTAGCCTTCATGTCATTTTTGAGATGTTGCAGGCACAACAGCTGGCGATTGCTCAACTACAAATCCACCAAAAAATTCGGAGCACAGCAGCATCTGAAACGACTCCTCGAGCCGAACAAGTACCAGAAAGATCAAGCAACAACGGGTCAGCAGCCGATCCCACCATTATAAAGATGCTCGAGGACCTCACGAAGAGGATTGAACCGGCCGAAAAAAAGATAGAAGCCAATGACAAAAAGACGGAGACCTACAATTCAAGGGTCGATCAGATCCCAGGCGCACCCCCTATTCTGAAGGGTGTAGATTCAAAGAAATTTATACAAAAGCCATTCCCATCAAATGCTGTTCCAAAGCCCATCCCGAAGAAATTCAGAATGCCTGATCTCCCGAAGTACAACGAAACCTCGGACCCCAACGAGCACATCACTGCTTACACTAGTGCTGTAAAGGGGAATGACCTGAAGGACGACGATATTGAATCCGTTATTGAAGAAATTCGGAGAAACACTTTCGAAAGGGGCCATGATGTGGTATCACAACCTAGCCCCGAATTCAATAGATTCATTTGCCATGCTTGTAGATTCTTTTATAATGGCACACGTCGGTAATATTAAGGTAGCTACAAGAAAATCCGACGTCTTCAAAATCAAACAAAGAGAAAACGAGATGCTGCAGGAGTTTATATCTCGCTTTCAAATGGAGCGAATGGAATTACCGCCAGACTCCGATGACTGGGCAGTGCAGGCCTTCACTCAAGGTTTGAACGAACGAAGCTCGGTGGCTTCAAAGCAGCTGAAATAGAATTTGGTTGAATATCCCGCCGTAACTTAGTCGGATGTCCACAACGGATATCAATCAAAGATTAGGGTCGAGGACGACCGACTAGGAGCCCCCTCGGGCTCAGTATATCCTAGCAGGCTCTTGGCAAAGGAACCAAGGCCGAACAAGGAAAGATATCAACCATACACAGAAGATCGAAGAAACGCCCCAAGGCGTAACATACCCCGAAACGACCGAAGGACAGATCGAGGTCAAAATCCTCGGGGACTCATGAGCAGAGCCGGATTCGACAGACATACAGGGCCGACAGAGGCACCCTTGTTATCTGAGTACAACTTCAACATCGATGTTTCGGACATCGTATCAGCCATAGGTAAAATCAGAGACACCAGGTGGCCAAAACCCGTACTATCAGATCCGTCGCAAAGGAACCCGTGCGAATTTCACGGCACACACGGTAAAAGGATCGAAGATTGCAGACAGCTCCGGGAAGAAGTAGCCCGACTACTTAACAAAGGACACCTCCGAGAGTTCCTCAGCGACCAAGCCAAAAATCAATTTCAGGAAAGAGAGGTGTACAGGAAAAATGAAACAGAAGAACCACAACATGTCATCCACTTGATTGTTGGGGGAGTCGACATCCCACAGGAACCCATTGTCAAACGAACAAAAATATCCATCACTAGGGAAAAGCGAACTCGAGGTTACATACCCGAGGATGCTCTCACATTCAGCGACGAGGACATCGAGACCCTGTCTCAGCCTCATAACGACGCACTGGTAATTTCTTTTCTTTTGAATACATTTCCAATTAAACGTGTACTTGTGGATCCAAGTAGCTCAGCCAACATTATCAGGTCGAGGGTGGTGGAGCGGCTCGAACTGCTCGACCAAATCGTGCCTGCTTCTTGAGTCCTCAACGGATTCAACATGGCAAGCGAGACAACGAAACGGGAAACTACCCTCCCGATCAACGTAGCCGGCACAACCCAAAATGCCAAGTTTCATGTTATCGAAGGAGACATGGGATATAATGCCTTACTCGGAAGGCCATGGATACACTGCATGCGAGCAGTACCGTCAACCCTTTATCAAATGATGAAGTTTCCGACGAAGGACGGAATAAAAACTGTATACGGGGAACAACATGCAGCAAGAGAGATGTTCGCGGTGCACGATGTGGCACCGGTAATGACGCCTTCAACATCGAAGGAACCAAAGGATGAGCAAACAGTGAAGTAGCAATCATAAACTACATTCTCGGCTGCATCCGAATAAACGAGCAAAGGACCGTACCGCATCCCCGGAGCAAGTGGTTGGAGCATGTCGAGGCTTGAAGCACCACCTCCACTAAGGTATAACCATCTCACTTTTTATTTGCATCTTACACTAACCTATGTGCAGGAGTTCGGTTGGAACAATCGAAGCACTTTCCAGCTTGAAGACCTTAGGTTTTAAAGCATGCGTTGCACTCTTTTACATCGATCGGATTTTATCCCAAGAAGGGTTTTACCGGCAAGGTTTTTAACGAGGAAACATCTATATGCTACCTAAGGAGAACTTAACAAGTATTCAAGACTTCCCTTCAATCAACCTCGAATACTGGGGGGCATCCCCCGGAGAGATCACCTCCTCGAAGAAGTCAAGATGAGCCAAAAAGGGTCTCAATAGGAAAACCATGTATCGGCCAAACTGTCGATTGAACCGTGTCCGCATAGAATACTCAAATCCTCGAGGACAAAAACATGTATACTTGTGCCAAGTAATAAATGGAATACCTTCTACCATCAAAATTCCTTGCGCTTCAAAGAAGTTTACTATTTTTACAAGAAACGGCACCAGAGCCAGAAATTTCCGGAACACTCGGGGACTGACATCAAAAATCGAAGCCGTAAGACCTCCGAGCCGGAAACTCCAAGCTCGTAAGCCCTCAATGATGCAACATCAAAATATAAAAAGAACGGCTCTAGAGCCAAAAACCCTCGACATCTCGGGGACTGTCACCGACGGTCACCCTATCGAGGTATCAAGAACCCGAGGCCATTAGACCCCATACGGGTGACCTCGAGCCTAAAAGCCCTCCGCATGGCAATGTTAGAAAATGTAAAACCTCCACGAGGCGTTATCAACAGTGTAAGACCTCCACAAGGCAATACCAAATCTGTAAGACCTCAAGCCAGGCATGAGTTATACTTGTACCAAGTAACCTATCTGTAAGACCTCGAGCCAAGCATGAATCATACTTGTGACAAGTAACCTATATGTAAGACCTCAAGTAAGGCATGTTCAAATTTATAAGACCTTACAAAAGGTATAATCCCGATCTTAAAAGTTAAGGCTATACATTCGAACTTGTAAGACCCCTAATCAGGCTACCCTTGGCATAAGCAAAAGAGCGTCGATCATGTCAAATCCTAACACAGGCTTCGTAACAATTCAGCCATCGAGCGAAACCTCCCGAGGTGCTCATTTATCGCTATATAGCGGCTCACAATCGAGGTTCTTATCGAACCGTCAAAGTGTCGGGCGAACATAAAAACTTCAAAAAGTTTTTAACGAGGGAAAAATAAAGCCAACATTAGAGGTCGTACCGACCCAAGGCGTGAGAACCCAGGCGCCAACCAATATTAGAGGTCGTACCGACCCAACGCGTAAGAGCCTAGGCGCCAGCCAATATTAGAGGTCGTACCAACCCAAGGCATCAGAGCCCGAGCGCCAGCCCATATTAGAGGTCATGCCGACCCAACGCGTAAGAGCCTAAGAGCCAGCTTAAAATACAAAAACCTAAGGGTCGATGAGCTCGAGTCGAAACCCGACTCGAAGACTGAGCCCGAAACGGTTAACTAAAAAGCGCCTAAGGGCAAGTGCGTAAGAGCCTACAGGCTAGCCCAACAATCCTCAGGGCCGATTTGTAAACCTAAGGGTTTTTCCTCGAAGTCCAGTCCACCTGGCTAATCATCGACAAACGTCTAAATTCGAAACAAAGAAAGACATACACAAGCAAAGGGAAATGCATGAATGATGAAACCGAAAGGTTTCCTTTTATAAGTACATGTGAAATAACATGAGGCTTCATTTACAAAGTTCTCTAAGAACACTGTACGCGGAATCAAAGAGAAAAAGCCTAGTCTACTTTCCACTCGGGGACTGCGGCTCCATCGGCCTCCTCCTCATTATCTTCGGCATTGGATACGAGGAACTTGGCGTCGTATTCATCCGCCTTGGCCTGCGCTATCTCTTCCGAGAGATTGAAGCCCCTTGCGTGGATCTCCTCTAGGGTTTCCCTCCGGGATCTGCACCGGGCATATTCATTACTTCTGCTCTCCCGATCAGAAGCCCCTCTCAACTTAGCACGAGCATCAGCAGCGTCTTTTAAATAGACAACCACTTTCTTCTCAGCCTTAGCTCGAATCTCTTTAGCTTCAGTCTGGGCGTCCACACCTCGGCCTTCATCTTCAAAAGGTCAGACTCGAGCTTTGCAATCAAGCTCGTTTTGACTGAGCGATTTTTGTGAGCATTCCGGAGTTGCACCTCGAGGGCAGAAGCCTTGGCCAAAGCATTCTTCTTGGCCGCAACTTGGGCATCTATTTGGGCCCTTAGCTCATTACACTCATACGTGGCTTGACCAACTTCACCCCAAAGGCATTACAGGTCCCCAGTCTTTCTCTGCAACTGAAGCATCGAAATATTAGTCTCCGAGGATAGAAGAAGAAATATGCATCCCCTCGAAACAAAGGTTACCCGTCTCTCAAGGTAGCCTTCGTAGTCCAGACTTCGACTCGCCTCG
Organism: Nicotiana attenuata; assembly: GCF_001879085.1. Classification (NCBI taxonomy): domain Eukaryota; kingdom Viridiplantae; phylum Streptophyta; class Magnoliopsida; order Solanales; family Solanaceae; genus Nicotiana; species Nicotiana attenuata. The sequence continues at coordinate 124,405 of NW_017670975.1, read as the reverse complement.
TACCGAAGGTATACCAACTCCTTTGCCCTTTTGTCACAAAGAAGCCTGAGGGATTTCTCCCCTTCCAAGGATTTTTGCAACGTGGATTCGCGGCGGAGCATCTCGAACTTGAGCTTGTCAAAGGCCAATGAAAAAGAAGCTCGGTAAAAAATGAAAGTGCAAAACTAAAAAGCCAATACAGTCGGCCAAAACTCACCACAGAACAGAGCCGTTGAGCCTCCTCAAAAGTTGAGCGCACATCTACTGGCCTGGTCTTATCTGCCCCGGTAGAACCACTCCCGAGTCGCTCGACACCCCGCTTGATTTGGGCAGCCCCTGGCGTCGAGTTTCCTCGATGTACCTTCGGCGGGAAAATAAGAAGGCGGTAGAAAATCTTTATCCCTCAATGTACCTTCGACGGGAGAAGAGGAAGGCGACAGAAAATCTTTATCCCTTCAAGTACCTTCGACTGGAAAAGAAGACGGCGGCAAAGGAGGATCCATTTTTCCGAGGCTAGAAGCCTCGGATGTAGCAGGCTCAGCTGATACATTTCTTTGAGCCTCCGAGCAAGGCTTGCCTCGCTATGAGCACCCTCGTCCTTCGAGGACTCCTTCTGTTTGTTATCGTTCCTCCGCCCCGAATCCGACGATCCTTCCTCGTCCCCGAGGGGGCACGGTCTCATCTTAGAAAATTCTCCAATGCCTGCGGTGACGGAGTTAATACACATAAAAGAAAGTACCTTTCAAATAAAACAAACCACTCAGCACGTACCGTGGTGTTATGCCTCCCATCTACCCTTGGACAGATCTCGCCACTTACGCTCATCATAAGTCGAGCAAGCTGCCAGTTTCCGAGACCAATCCACCAGGTTGGGAACCTCGTATGGCAGCAACGGGATAGCTGAAGAAAAGAGAAGGAAAATGTCTTTACGTTGCCCGTCTCCACCATGGACAAAAATAATAAGAACACAAGTGTACCACTTACGTGTGAAATTCCATTTCTCGGGAAATGGCAGGAACTCTGCAGGGATAATATCAACAGTCCGCACTCGGACGAATTGACGCATCCACCCTCGGTCCCAATCTTCTTCATTACTGGCAACAAAGGGCCGGGTGGATCGATGTCACAGAGTAATCAGGCCTCGATAATGCAAGGGCCGGAAAATCTAATATGATGGCTGAGGGTGAACTCAAGCCCGGTTTATCTGCAAAGTACCTTATCATCAACACTATCCTCGAAAATGACAGGTGAACCTGTGCCAGGGTAACCTGATATCTCCTACAAAACTCAAGCACGACCCTATCAAGAGGGCCCAATGTAAAGGGGTACGTGTATACGTTCAAAAACCCCTCGACATGGGCCATGATGCTCTCTTTCGGGGAAGGTACCTACAGAACCGCCTTTTTTCCCCATCCGCAGTCTTTCCTGACTACCTCGAGATGTTCCTCCCCTATTGATGAGATGAATCTCGATGCATGCTCCCAATGGCCCAGAACACTGGGAGGTCTCTCTAACGGGAAGTCCCTTCTTGAGACAAAGCACCTCGAAGTTAGCTCATCGGGCAACGGCGGTGTACCACCGATCGAGCGCGAAACAGAGGCGAAACTCTCCCCTCCTTGTTGAATGGACTTGGGCGTAGCAGCCATGGCTATGGTAAAATAAGAGAAGGAAGGTAAAAGCTTGGGCGAAAGCTTTGAATTGAAATGGTAAGAGAACTGGCGCAAGGAAGAAGAGCTCTATAAAAGGGATATTTACTCAAAGTAGCGGAATCCTCAGATAAGAAGAAAGCAAATACATATATAGAGCCAGCGGCGACTATTTGCCTATTCTAAAGGCCAATTAATTCTGACCATGTCAGTGCCACTTTTGGGGAAGTGTACCGGTGGGACCACCCCGGTCACTTCGCAACCATGTCATGTGAATGACACTGTCACACATCGCTCGGGAGCCATTGAGATCCCAAGGATCTCTGTTATTACAAGCATCAACTCTAAAATAGCTAACGACCTAATCTCGAGATGGTGCTTGATCTCAAGGGTCCTGATTACTCCAAGTATGGATCCGAACAACCAACATCAAAATTCAAAGGCTAACTTCGCATAAACGCAGAAATATAAAATTCGAAGACTTGAAGTAGAAGAATCTTTTTTCATTCCCAAAAATATATTTACAAGGGGTGTCATTACAAATCCCTTCCCCCCGAGAAATCCATATACAAAAAAGAAAAGGGGAAGACAACGTGAGTCTATTCTTCACCCTCACTGCTATCTGGATCATCTCCGGAACCCTCATCCGAAGTGGCAAAAAATGCTGATTCTTCCTCCAAGGTTTGGGCTTCCTCAATCTTAGCAGAGAGATCGGCACATTTGGTGGTTGCCTCCTCGAAAGCCTGCCTTCTAGCTTGCAAACGAGCATGAGCAACGGCGTGAGCCAGCTTCTGCTCGGCCTTCTCGGATATCTCTCTGGCTCGATCATTTGCGGTGGTGGCATCTTTCTTGTATGAAGATGCATTTTCCTCGGCCTCAGATTTGGCCACAAATAGTGCAGCAGCCTCCTCTCGAGCACTTCGAAGAAGATCCTGGGTCGAGGCCAACTCTCCCCGAAAAAGGTCTCTCTCCGAGGTCACGGCCTCATTTTGCCTCTTCAGTTCGAGTATCTCTGCATCTTTCGCTGTCACCTCTTCCTGAAGCCGCCCCACCAGGGCATCTCTTTGCCCAATCTGTAGAAGCGAATCAAGGTAGTAAGCATCAAGTTATAAGAATAAAAAGATGAATTCATGGACGCTATGTTACCTGCTCAGCAAGGCTAGCCCGTTCCTGGCGCACTCCCTCCAGGTTCGCCCGAAGCCCACTCAAATCCTCTCCCTTTCGGGCAAAGGAGGCCTTCAACTCCTTTAGCTCCGAGGTGAGCTTCTCGAGCTCCTTCCCACAGCATGAAAGCTCATCTTGAAGCTTAGAAAAGGCGTGGTCGTACAATTTCTGGGCCTACAACTAAAACAGAGAAGTTAGAAAGGCAAGGATAAAAATTCGAAGCACAAACGGTATGTCAAGAGTATCACCTGCTTCTGAAGCTTCTCCGCCTCCTCGAGAGCAACGGGAGCATCGAGATCTGTGTTCTCTTTGACACCAACGAAGTAGTCCTTGAGCGTGTCATCCGCTCCCCGAGAGGTCCCCATGTCGGCAGCACCCCCATCCTGGCATCCCTTATTTCCCCGGGGGAAAATACAGGGCCCGATTTGAAGCCCCCCATGGCATCAATTTCTATAAGGGTCTCTTCTCGACCCCGAAAGGCTTCGCTTTCAGCCCCTCCGAAGTCACCAGCTAAGGATCCATCGGCACGGGCTGTACCATGTCCGACTCGAGGCTCGGAGACTGCGCCCAAACCCTCCTCGAGGGTCTCTCTAGTGCAAGTTTGGCCCACATCGGCCACCCTCGACTCGGCGGCTCTCCGACCAACAACTTGTGGAGCATCGGCACTCCGTCTTGCCCTTTGTACCAAAGGGCAATCATCATCATCATCATCGTCGAAAAGTTTTGCAGCCGCAGTCGAAGTCAAAACCATGGCATCGGTCTCAGGCTGGTGGACCTTGGGTTTCTTCGATTCAGGAGACTCAGTCTACGCCTCCTTCTTCCTCTTCTTACCCTTGTCGGGTTTTGAGGTTTCTTCTTCACTGGGAGGAGCCGATCTCATTGACACACCCTTCCCGAGGCCTACACAAGCATGGCGCGTTAAACTCACCATCACAAAAAATACTCATAAGGAACTTGGTTATGACAACAATGAAAAGCATACTGTGGTTCTTGGCCTGCCACCGTGATATGGCCAAATCGCGCCAAACACGCTCGCTGTAAGGGAAAGTGGAGTCTAATTGTCTGATCCATCCCGGAAGGTTCTGAACCGCGCCGGGGTACCAAACAGTGGTTGCATAATCGAAAGAAGATCATTTCAGAGGGGAAAGAAGTAGCAACAAAATGTGCTCAAGGTAGGGATACTTACGCTTCATGTTCCATTCCTCCGGGAATGGCATCCTATTAGCCGAGATGATGTCCGAGGTCCTTACTCTGACAAACCGGCTCATCCACCCCCGGTCGTTGTCCTCATCGATGCTCGAAAAGAACGTCTTCGTGGATCGAGGATGAAGCTTGATCAAAACTCAGAAGAAACGAGGGCCGTACAATCTGACCAGGTGATTGAGAGTGAAGGTCATTCCCTCGACTTGGTTGGAGAAGTATCGGAGCATGTAAACGATCCTCCAAGAAGAAGGATTCATTTGACCGAGAGTCACTCAGTACTTACGACAAAAATCAAGAATCACCGGATCTATCTTCGTGGAAGAAGGATCTACGGGACCTAGAGTGAATGGGTATGTATATACGCTGAGGAAGCCATCTTTGTGGTATTGTGGGTTGTGGAACATGGCACTGAGTTTATCAACTTAATAAAAATGGAAATGTTAACCGGAGACTTGTAATCCTTACTTGATGTTTTCCGTATTTGCTTGAAAGCTCTTGTTCATGACTGTTTTCCTCTATGTCTAGTTGTTCATTCTACAAAGATGGTGTTTTAGCTTTATATACTAGTACTATTCGACAGTACTAACGTCCCTTTTTCCGGGGCCACTACATCTTTTAATGGATGTAGGTGGTTCTATTGCCGACAATGTTGATTGCAGCTAGCGGTGCTCTGCCTTCACCTTCCCAGCAGTTTTGGTAAGCCCCATTTCATCCCGGGGCGATGTAATGCATCTTTTGCTTATATAATTTCCACATTTTGAGGTATAGCCGGGGCCTTGTCGCCGATACTTTCATAGCACTTCATTTGTATCTAATTAGAGGCTTTGTAGACAATGTGTGGGTTGTACAAGGGTATTGGGAAGGTCATCAGACTATCTATTGTGTTTTGGACACATGTTCCACTAGATCTTAAAGTATATGTATTGTGGGAACATAATAGTGATGTAACTAACGAAATGAATTAGTAATGTTTATATATATATCCCTTCTATTGTTTAATTAATGAAACCATGCCTCCTCCTGGTCATAAGTGAGTTGGGTAGGAAGCATCTAATAGGCTTGCTCGACCGGGTTCACTCGGTTGAGCGCCGGTCCCGCTCCCCGAGGTTGGGGCGTGACAACTAGATATATATATATATATATATATATATATATATATATATATATATATATATATATATATATATATATATATATATATATATATATACACATATATATATCTGTGTGTGTGTGTGTGTGTGTGTATAAAGGGTATGGGAAAAGGTTACGGCTTTATATACGCACCACCACCTGATTAGTCGGTATACGTTCATGATTTTTCCCACAGTGGCCGAGATGATTTGATGGGATGCTCTCAGAGGCTTGATGCTGTTATGCACGCATATACCTATGCATCATATAAAATTTATATGCATATGCAAGACATTATAAATACTAAATGATTAATAGAGCTATTCAGACTTACATGTTGAGTCTTTTACTCCATGTTTCTCTCATGTCTATTATTTACTGATTTTCAATCCTTACATACTCGGTACATTATTTGTACTAACGTCCCTTTTGCATGGGGACGATGCGTTTCATGCTCGCAGGTCTTGATAGACAGGTTGAGAGTCCTTCAAGTAGGCTATCAGCTCGGCGGAAGGTGTTGGTGCACACCATTTGCTCTAGACTTGCTTATTTGGTTAGTATAATTTGAACATGTATTGATTGGTGTGGCGGAACCACCCTGTCCCGACCTTTATGATACTTATCTACTCTTAGAGGCTTGTAGACATATGCATGTATTGTATACGGCTAAAATCGGAGAGTCCAATTTTATGATCGTTATGGCATTTCACAGCCCGTTTTCGGAAGCCTCGAGGCATACCTCAAAGTTTGAACCCGGGGCTCGGGGCAGTGCAAATCGGTGGCTATCTCGGACAAGCGGGAAATTCCCAATAGGCATGTGGTTAAAGCTGACCAGGTCTACAAGAATAGTACAAGTCTGTACCGTGGCATTAAATGGCTGTATTAGCCATTGATCTTTGTAATAAATGGTTGTACCAGCCGCATATCTTGTAATGAATGCACCTGTACTGTGTTGTGATTCCCCCTCCTATATAAAGGGGATCCTTGTCATTTTTTGCACACAGGATATTCAATACAAGAACAAGAACATTCTCTGCTCTCTAACTTAAACATACTCTCCCTTGATTTTATTGCTTATATTTATTACATTGCCTACATTTAGGCGTTTCATTGTTTGTTATTCATTTATTACTCATCATTGATCATAAAGAGCCCTCATCAAAGCTCTTAGTACTGTTAGTCCTTCATCGGCTATACACAGTCCAACGCTTTAGCTCGACCTCGAGGCCCCGTATAGACTAGCTCGAGACCCCGACTCTTGGCCACTCGGTTTGCTTGCCACACTATCTTCAAGATCTTATCTTATTTTCCGGTCTCGCATTTAACATCTACTGCCTAACAACTAGCATAAAAATAAATCACATATTTTTAGAACCACAAAATCAAATCTAATTGTAATTACCGTTTTCAAGGTAAACATGTATATGAAAGATTGTATGACCTTGTTGGCCTATGTTCAGTGTACGAGTGATCATTTTGGCCTTATAGGCCCGTACGTTATATGTATAAATCGGTATATCATACTGGGTCCTCCTATGTCGAGTATTCCTTCATGTTATATTCCAGTTATCTCATGACAACCTTTCCAGCTCATTTACCTATGATAGTATGACACAAACGATATGTTATGTTGATACTCGGTTGAGTAAGGCATGGGGTGCCCATCGCGGCCCATCGGTTTGGGGCGTGACATTAGAGATTCTAATGTACCTTAGTAGAGCTTATGACTATGTACTACCGGTTCTGAGGATTGTATAACATTTGTTTAATTTTAGTTACGTTATTTCATTTATCAGTTTAAGTTTTATGTAGTTAAGTTGGTTATCTCTAATAGATCTCTTCATGCGTTAGGCTTACCTAGTCTTAAAAACTAGGTGCCATCACGATTCCTATGGTGGGATTTTGGATCCTGACAGTGTAGTATGAGTACGACCAGCCCCATGTACTCAGAAAGTATCATAACTAACCTCGGTGAGGTAATAGAAGCAAGAATTATAAAGGATACTCACTAATCACCTGTACAGTTCATAATTCCAACTAGTACATTACAATAATATGATCAAGTCATGAATCACAGATAGAAACAACTTTGGTGCACACAATAACTTAACGTACTATGCTCAGTCAACAATTCGGCATATAAAGTAGATATGCAAACAAACCAGGTAGACAATCAAGGAAAATTGCAAGTAAAGATGCCATGTAATAACCAAATCAAACACTTGCCAGCTTTTCCTCAGAATCTCAATAACCGAACCAAATCACTAATCAACTTTTCTCATACTGTGTGTACACTATCAAGAAGAAACATGAGAGGGTGACCCTAGGGGGATGGATCAATATTCACATGCTGCACGGATAACTCATATGCTCCACGGACAACTCACGTGCTAATAATATCAACCACACAGACAACTCACGTGCTACATGGACAATTCACGTGTCAATATCACAATCCATCCAGTATGGTCACAGGCTCAATATCACAATCCGCCTTGCGTGGTCACATGCTACCAGCACAGACATGCATGTACATGATCAATGAACATCGAAGTTCATGCTCCTAGACTGATATAAGTGACATGATAAGGTGTGTGCATATGCAAGGCAAGCTATCACAGCTCAATCAGGCAAATACATCATGAAAGTAGAAATTAGAAGGTTCAATCAAGAGATTAACCCCTATAGAACCTCAAGCGTGGCTCAAATAGCTCACAACAAGGGTACAAATATAAGAAACAATACAACATTAATCTTAGCAACCAATTCAAGGCATATCATGGCCTAAGCACTACCCCGAGCATGAATAATACCTTGGTACATGCACATGGGCTCAACCCTCACATGTGCGCCACCCATAGCACATAGCTATCACAAATAACTCGGGCAACTAGTTCCTCAACCAAGTTTAGGTAAGATACTTAACTCGAGCAAGCAAATCAGTACTCTAAGAAGCCCTTCTCGCATGCATCAACCTCCAGACGCCTAAAATATAGCCAAATTAACCTAATATCATCAATAAAAGCCATAGAAAAGAATTCCAAATGATAAAGCTAAGATCTTGAATCAATTATGCAAAGTCAACCTAAAAAGTTAACCCCGGGCCTGCAGCTCAGAAACCGACAAAAGTCACAAATTTCGAACACCCATTGTGATACGAGTCCAAACATATATGTTTCCTCCCATTCCAACCTTAAATCTACTCTTAAATCATCAAATCTCACTCTCCAAAATCATAGTCCAAAAAAATCCCAAATCCTACCTATAATTCATACAACTTAGATGTAATAATCTATGGGTAATCAATATCTAACACCAAAATCAAGGATCACTTTCCCCTCAATTGGGATGAAAAGCCCTCCAACAATCGCCTCCAACCGAGCTCCACAACTCCAAAAATGATAAATAACCAAAACTCTTCGAATTAAATACTATCCAGTAGTTTCGCATTTGCGGACACTTAACCGTATCTGCTGCTCTGATTTTGCATATAGAAGCCCCCATCTGCGGTCCAACTCAATTCTTAGACCTTCCGCTTCTACGGCCAAGAGATCGCATCTATGGTCCTTCATCGCAGATGCGACCTCACACCTGCGCCTAGCCTTATGCATTTCCCTCATCTTCAGCAGTCTGCTTTTGCAGCCCCATACCTGCACCTATGAACTCACACCTGCGGCTAATCGTTCGCAGGTGCAAAGACGCCAGAAATCAGAACTCCCGACAAGGCCAACTCAAACCGAAATGATCTGAAACACACTCGAGGCCCCCGGGACCCCATCCAATCCCAAAATACAACACGAACCTACTTGAGGCCTCAAATCACACAAAAAAAACATCCAAACTACAAATCGTACCTCAATTTAAGCCTAAGGAAACTAATGAATTTTCAACTTCCAATTCGTGCCAAACCATGTCAAATCAACTCGGAATGACTTCAAATTTTGCATTCAAGTCCTAAATGACATAATGGACCTATCCCAACTCCCAAAACCAAAATCCAAACCTGATGTTAACAAAGTCAACACTCGATCAAACCCATCACCCCCTCCAAACCTTCAACCTTTCAACTTTTGTCAATTCAAGCCAAAAATAACATAATAACCTCCAAATCCAAATTCGGATATACGCCTATGTTTAAAATAGCCATATGAAGCTATTGGACTATAAAAATACACTTTCGGATCGTCTTCACAAAAGTCAAATTTCGGTCAACTCTTACAACTCAAGCCTTCAAGAAGGGACTAATGTCCCAACTCAAACCAAAACTTCCTCGAAACCAAGCCAACCACCCCGGAAAGTCACATAATCACAATCACACATGTGTTGATGCCCCCTTTTTCTCGCGAAATCGAGTTTATGAAATTTGGGAAGACAACTCATTTTCTTTTGGGAATTGGGTTTGAAATTGAAGAGTCACCACCTAATGATTTAGTGCATTAGGACACTAAGAAGAAATTTAATTTTTTGAAAAAACCAGAGATTGGGTAAGGTCTTGAAATTATCTCGAGGGGAAGGTGTTAGGCACCCCTCAAGATCCAATAGTGTGGTTCCCGGTCATGCTATAATTGTGACTTTAAGTGCAAATGACAAGTAAACAAGCAAGAATCACAAATACAGGATAGTTTTCACGTAATGGTTGCAAGAAATTAAAATAGAAGAAGTTAAAGAGGTTGAAGTTTTAGAAGAGAATAGTTTTGAAATTCTAAAAATAAACAAGTAAAAGGGAAGGGGGTCCTAAGTTTATAAATAATATGGATCACATCAATGCAATACCCGGTAATCACTCCTCAGAAGAGGGGCTACACTTGGTATTAGCGCACCGGTCATCATATCCATATCTACCCTTCCCCACTCCGTTAAGGTATTAAAGCGCAGAATGGTCTCGTTACTTATTGCATGCTATTACCCGTCCCAATCCTATCAGTCCCGGAGGCATTTGGGACTACTAGTCCTAAAGGGGAGGGAGATTTGGGTTTTTCATAGTTTAAAAGGATAAAATTCTAAGGCGACAAACAAAACATGTAGAGCAGATATGGGGAAACACATAACAATTAAAGGCTCAAACAGGCCTCCTAAAGAAACAAAGAAAAACATATAGTTTAGCATATCTTGAACGTACTAGTTATGGTCTTAATTAAACTTAAGGCGTTAAGGCAGGCAGAAGTCCGAATTAGGCTTGCCTGCTGGTTGTAATTATCAAAGATTGGTGCAGTTGATTAATTACCTAATGGCTTGCCTAGGTGAGTCCTATAGGCATGATATCTAATAATGCAGGAGTACACTGAGTCCTATAGGCATGATATATGCAGGTATTGAGTATCGTTACCACTGATTTTAGACTTGTAGACGATTCAGATTCAGCTGATTACTCCTATAGGCATGCTTTCTAAGCATGGTTGGTTTGGAAAACGTTTATAGAAATGCAGGAGTCCTATAGGCATGGTATCTAGAAGGCAATTTGTTATTTAAACCTATAAACTGTTTGCCTAGTGATAGATGTTTATGCAGAATTTACGAGATCCTATAGACAGGTTCTCTATATGAGATGCAGAAATGCAGAATCCTATAGACATGTTCTCTATATGAGATGCAGAAATGTAGAATCCTATAGACATGTTCTCTATATGAGATGCAGAAATGCAGAATCCTATTGACATATTCTCTATATGAGATGCAGAAATGCAGGAACTATTTATATGATATTTATGTATGAAAGACAGAACTTATAGACATGATTTCTAAAATGCAGTAGTGCAGAAAACCTATAGGCAGAATTCGAGAATGCAGAAATGAAAGCAGGATACGATTGCAGAAGTAAATACCTAAGAGCATGATATCTACCCTTATGTATACATGAGGGACCCTTCCCTTTTCGCTAAAACCCCCAATAGTTATTACAAGATTATTACAAACCAGAATTGAATAAGAAAAAAAAAGAAGTAAAATTACATCAGAAATTAGAGTACAACCAAGGAGAGCCTAATTCAGACTCCAGGTCTGAAATATGAAATAAACCAACTCCAAAGATCCAATTTCCAAAGCCTTTCTCATTTTCTGGGTGTGTCAGAGTCCCAAGAGCCTCATGGACTCCGGGCAGTGCTTACACCCAAATTCATTACAAAATTGAATTATAGTGCAGTGTGGAAGAGCCAGCCCTCAAGTGTCCAAGTTCAGAGGGAGCTCAAGGTCCCAAGGCAAGGCTCATAGGAGGGGGGCAGAACATAGAAACTAGGCATGAGTGTAAGTGCAGAGAGGGGATTCTAGGGAAAAGCAAAGATAGGCTGGTAGTCATACCTAGCAATTGACAGTGCTGGCACACCCCAACCAGCCTGTTAGCCACATTGTTTGGGAGTTAGGATCCTTTAAAGGATCAAGCACAGACATGAACAACAATTTGGATGCTGTCATGCCTGAACCTTAACTCAAACACATAGAGGGGAATAGGGGTATGGGGATTCACAGCAGAAAACAGATGCAAAGAGAACATCACACATATTTAACACTAAGCATAGACAGCAAAGTAGACAGGATGATAGAAGCTGTGAAATAAACACATTGGGATGAGGCTGAAACTTAAATTAGAACATACCAGTTTCAGGGAAACAAGAAAGTAAAAGCAGTAGTCTTGTAAAGACAAATTGCAAGCAAATAGTCAGAATATCTCAGAAGAGAGTACAATGTTGAGTGAAGTGTAAGAGTATTGAAATTGAAAGTAAGAATGTGTGTTAGAGTATTGAACTCAAGGTGTCTTAAAGTGCTGAAAGGTCGTGCCCTTTATAGTGCAGAAAGCAAGTAAGAAAAAGGTAAGAAAATAGTTTTGAAATCAATTACATAAGGTCTCCCTTTAATTAAGGGATTCTGATTTCAAACGGGCAGAATAAATAAGGAAGGAATTTGATCAAAATCTTTTCCAAAGTAGTACAAGAAGGGAAAATACACAGAAACTATTTAAGGAAAGAGTTTGATAGCAACACGGTTTGTGCAAATAAGGAAAGGCAATCAATCAAAAGCTAGTAAAAATCAGAAATTGAGTTTTGGTATGAATGAATCTAACCAGAAAAGGTGAAGAAAGGTTTAATTAAAGAAAATCAGTAACAATCAATCGAACCTTATTAAAAGGAATTTTGAATCAATCACAAATTGGCAAAACCTTTTTTGAAGGAAGAATTCCTCATATATAAAGCATACAGACATGTCAAACAAGAAAGAACTGTCATGCTAATTAGAAAGAATCTAGTATAGAAAAGTTTAGAGTCACAAACAAAGAGGCTCAAATTCAGTACATAGACTCAGACTTAGTTTGAGAGAATTCGGGGTTCCATAATAGAACCCTTCGCCAAAAACCCCAAATCCTAGGGTTTTCAACTCGAATCAGATGTAGAGACGAGAAGACAAATAGCTGAAACAGGCTGAGAGGTCTCTTTCAGAGACTCATGAGAAAACAAACAGGTAAAATAGCAGGTTCGAAACCAACATAGTGAAAAAACTGATTTGAAGCATAAAGAACATGTTTTAAGAAAAGCTTGGAACTTAAACAAGTTCAGAAGACAAAGAGGTAGTATAAACTTAACGAAATAGTAGATAAAACATGTTTAGAAAGAACTAAAACAAAGTCCAGAAGAAGGCACATAAAGAACTAAAAGCTTAGTAGAAAATACAGTAAAGGAACACAGGGGTAAACGAACACATAAGATAAATGTGTGAAAGCATGATATAGAAACCAGTAGAAGAAAGAACGAAGCATAATGCATAATAACATAGACAGATTCACACAAAGAAAAGAAGAAGAGGAGTCATAAAATATTTTAGAACTTTCTCAGAAACCCTAAATCGAAGAGAAACAAATTTTGAAAGAAAAGATTGGGGAAAACGTTTTAAAACTCCAATAGAACACAGATATAGCATAGACCTAAGGAAACAAACAGAGAAAACCTTGAATAACTTAGGTTTTCAGAGAAACCCTAGAAATGAGAAAGGCTTGGAAGAAAGTCCGATCTTGAGTCGGAGAGGTCAGAAATAGGCTCCTGATGCTTGGATACGCCGGAGCGAGGCCGGAGAGGCCTCAAAGCCATGGATCTGAGAAGATTTGAAAGAACACCATCGAGGTCAGACCTCGAAACTTCGAACACCCAGGGTTTAAAGGTGGAGGAGGGTGAGTACAGGCCATCCATGGGCTGAGAAGCCATGGATTCCGGTGAAAGTGCGGTTGAAAAGGGCAGAAAATGACTAGGGTTTCGAGGAACCTTCGAGAGAGTTTTGGGAGAGGAGAGTGTTTGAAGGCGGCTGAGAGATGGAAATGAGGGGATTAGGGTACGGTGGGTGGATTAAAAATGGTAAGGGATGATCGTGGCCGTTGATCATAACGAAGAAAGCTGCTAGCAGAGGGTGGAGAAGTGCCACACCTTCGTGGATTGATCGAGGGATCAACGGCCTGGATTAAAAGAAAAGGCCAGGTGGGTTAATTGGTTGGGTCGGGGGGTCGGGTTATAATTGAGATTGGTCCGGTCTAATTGGGAGTTTAGGATTGGGTCAGTTGGAGGGGTCAATTTGGCTATAATTGAAATAAATTGGGGCTATATATTAAATAACCAGTTTTTCCCTTTTTATTTTATAAAAAATAGTAAAACTAATTCTGAAATTAAATTAAAAGTACTGAATCAGTAAATAATATATATATATATATATATATATATATATATATATATATATATATATATTAATTTAAAAATATTGGAACCAAATTTATAATTATAAAATGCTATTAATCTTAAAATAGGCTAAAATTGCAATTATATGCAATTTAGCTTTTAAAACACCAAATAAATTTATAAAAATATACAAAAATTACCTTAACTATATTTTGGTATAAATATGGGAAATAAAACAAATTATCCACCAAAATAATAATTTTGGGAATAATTATTGGTTTTTATACTGCTAAAATGGGCAATAAATTGATTTTAAAAATCTTTTAGAAATTAGAAAAAATACTAACACACTTTGGCATGCTTATATATGCATGCATATGTTATTTTGAAAATATATAGGAAAAAAATTGGGTATCAACAATATGTAAAGCACCAAATAGGAGAAACATGGCTAAGATACTCAAAATGACCATCGGGGTCGTTATAATTTCTGAAACATGCTATTTATATAAGCGATCCGGTCAACTAACAACCATATATAATTCGGATTAATGAGTGTAATTTACTAACTCAATAGGATTGAAAAACCGACCACAACCCTGAAATCTTCATCTCCTCTGAGTAAAATCCAACAACACATGTTTGCATTCTTAAAAAGTTAGTTGTTACTTGTTTAATTTCTACACCAATAGCTTAATACAACAATAACATTCTTGATTACTTTGGAAAGTTGATTGCTTTGAATTAGTCTAGTTAATAATTATTCTAAGTCTCTGTGGGTTCGACATTGTCACGACGCAAACCGATGGGCCGCGACGGGCACCCGGCACCTTACTCAACCGAGTACCAACATAACGTATCCTTCTTGTCATACTATCATAGGTAAATGAGCCGAAAAGGCTATCATGAGATAACTAGAATAAAACATGAAGGAATACTCGACATAGGAGGACCCAATATGATATACCGGCTTATACATATAACGTACGAGCCTATAAGGACAAAATGATCACTCGTACACTGAACATAGGTATACATGACATATGTCTACAAGCCTCTAAGAGTAGATATGTTACATAAATGTCGAGAACGAGTCCCGCCACACCAATCGATACATGTCCAAATTATACTGACCATATAAGCAACTCCGGAGAAAATGGAGCGCACCAACACCTTCCGCTGAGCTGATAGCCTACTTGGAGGACTCTCAACCTGTCTATCAGAACCTGCAGGCATGAAACGCAGCGTCCCCATGCAAAAGGGACTTCAATACAAATAATGTACCGATTATGTAAGGAATGAAAATCAGTAAATAATAGACATGAGAGAAACATAGAGTAAAAGAGTCAACATGTAAGTCTGAATAGCTCTGTGAATCATTTAATATTTATAATTTCATGCATATGCGTATAAATGTCATACGATGCATAGGTATGTGCGTACATTACATCATCAAGCCTCTGAGGGCATCCCATCATATCATCTCGGTCACTGTGGGCAAAATCATCAACGTATACTAGCTGATCAGATGGTGGTGCGTGTATAACGCTATAACCTTTTCCCATACCCCATATACATATATATACGCCATCTGATCATAGGTCAATGTACATGTATAAATGAATGCAATGCATGAGAAGTACGTCAATAAAATCTCTCAGAATGTCATAAGACCATTATGCCTTTAATGTCATGAAATAAACTTTATTAACTTACGTATTTTCTAAGACTCATGAACAGATGATAGAACAATAGGACACATGGGTAATCAAGAACGTAGGCATCTCTAGTATTTCTATGAATAGGGTTATTTATGAAAGTTGTGCATTTGCTCATTTTGTTTGCATAGTATGGATCATGCCAAAAGATAAGAACGGATAGCCTTAACATACCTGAGCCGGTTCTCTTGATAGTCCCTCTAACACACGACAATTGCAACCAAACATGTGACAGCAAGATCGAAGTAGGGAAATATCCGTATGATATTCTTGAGAAAGATTGCACCGTACTCCCTTAGAATCGCAAATCCCACTGCTTTATCGTATCATGAAGTTTCAAACAAATTGCTTGAACTCTATCCATAAGCTTAGCATCATCTTAATGAGGTAAGGAATCTCTTAAAATTGTTGGTTTTTTTGGGCCCCACTTGATAAGGATGACTTGGCCATAAAGTCCTCAAAATGAGCCACCTAATTATATGACCTTAAGAGTCACACTTACCTAATGGCCTTTGGTGCCACGTTAGGAGGCTCTTTAGACTTATCCAAGATTATAATTAATTAGCTAATCTCCCACCAAAATCATTAATTACCCCACTTATCCACATATTAAGAATTATCACAAATTACTTAAAATACTACTCACTTTTAACACACTCTATACACCTTACTATCATGGTCATGTGGTACTTGTATGGCACTAGTCCATAAACACGTAGCTTGGACCGTATTTTATCTCAAAATGTCAAACTTCGACAAAACTCATTTTCTTCGATTCACTTGCCCTCTTACCTTCACGAATTTACTTATCCCTTGTTTGAAATAGCATAATACTTATAACCTCAAAAATAATCTCATTCCCAAGCTTATGTCGATTAACTTACGACGAAACTTTAACTTACAAAAATGCGGGATGTAACATATCATTTCCGAGCTTATGTCAATTTACTTATGGCATACTTTCACATACGCAAACATGGGGTGTAGCATCATCCCCCCCTTTGGAACATTCATCCTCGAATGTTGACTGATGGACTTATCATTTTCATAACATATGTCTTCCGAATACTTTAGTAATCTCCTTGTCATCCAGGCAACTGTTCTGTGAATAAATCCAAAGGCCAGGTCATTCCCTCCTTTAGGCCTCTTTCTCACACCACGACTTGTAGTCAGAATCCTTCCAATCTCAAAACTGTTGCTACATTCTGTCATGCAGCCCTTTTTTCCTTGTATGTGCGCCTACGCGACTCTTCCCTCCAGCTTTTTTCTCCAGTTTTTAGCCAATCTCTAGGCCTCACTTTGTAAACATATACAGAGCTTGACAAGATGTCCCTCAGGGCATCTATAGGTATACTGAAGTTCTTCGCTCGGTACTTTGTTGAACTTACGAATATTGCTATATCTTAATTCATAGACCCAATTATCCATCTGTATGACTTTACTGCATCTAGGTAGGTCATACTATACCATTACTCTTACTTCGATTTTATTATTATCGAGGAATGTTACCCAACTCCAGGTTACTCTCTCGCTGCTTATCATATATGTATAAATATAAGTCCTTTAATGTTCCCTCATTACTGTTTATCTCAAGTATGATAGCCTAATCTCATCTCATACTTTTGTAACTTTTATCCATCCATTGTTGATTCACCTCAATGTTGATCTATAATCTACCACTAATAACTTGAAACTTCTTAAGTAATACATTGCCACTAGGGCTTACGTTGCATCGAGGAACATTTGAAGTGATTTTCCTGATCCACTTAGAGGTGATACTGTACTTCAATAACCATATTTCATGGCATCCTTTCGTGGTTCATCTTATGGGGGTATTTTAATCCTATACAATTCATGAAATCCTTTTCTTTTCTTCAAATCGTTACTCAATCGAAGGCCCAAACGTCATCCTTTATCTATCCCAATTACACCCTCATTCTGCTACCAGGGCAGCATTTCATCTCTTCTAAATGCTACTTGTCTTAGACTACTTTGAGTTCATTCAGGCTATATTGAGCTTTCTATAACTTAGAGAAACCATTAGCTCTCTTGTTTTCATGGGCTTAATCCCGAGGACTTATCCATTCTCGTCACCTTCTCACTCGCCCTTTCTTATCCTTACTCATGTCTTCCTAAAACCTTGTCGCTTTACCATACTTTAGCTTGCGACATATCTATTTATGTTACTCGCAACCTTCCTTCAACTTGCTTGCACCATAGATTTCCTTGTGTTATTCTGGAACATCAAGCGAGACATCACATCGTCTCTAACCCTTCTTTACTCTTTTAACTAGACCTCTTAGTCCCTAGAAGCCATGGGATGGAAGATAAGCCACTGACGATGCCGCTATCATTCCTAGATACTGAATCTCATCGCTTCTAGCCATCTATCTGAAGTATGGGTTATTCACAACCTTCTGTACCTAAGTATCTCGTACGGTGTTCACCTTTACCTTACTTACCTTAAAATCTCACATCGTATCTTCTATCTCTTTTATAACCCCCTTTCCACATAGGTATAATTTGCATCCACAACTTGAAGTTCTACTATAATACTTGCACCTTTGGTGCATACACAATCCAGTGGGAGCTTCGTACTGACTTCTTATGAGGCTGGTACTCTTTTAACTGGCTTTGACTTAGAGCCGTAACAGAATATGGTTGTTGTACTATCTCTCTTGTACCTCTGATATATAGAGTGATTCTGCAATGTTCTCAATCACGATTTCTATAATTTTCTAGGTCCAATAATCAGACTCCTGATTTACTTATTTGATGTAACTCTTTAGTTTTCTCTTCCCTCTGATCAGCCTTTATGTAGGCTTAAGCTATCTTCCGATCTGCGGCTCATGGTATTAGTTATTACTTTAGTCTTTCATGGACGCTATGGAATATCCATGATACAATCTTCTAACAAACATGGACTCAATTCTTTCTTTTAACTTATACCGGAGTCTTCTACGGCTGTATGATTGTCAACATATATGATGCACGGATAATACTCCGAAATCTTTAGTGCGTTCATAACATAACTAACTCTGGATCATTGATCGAATAATCCCGTTTGTTCCTTCTCAGCTTTCTTTAATCGTAGGCAATTACTTTTCCTGGTCTTTCTGCCCCCTTGTTGCGTGCATACTTAGCTTATCTTAGTTCCCACGCATGGCGGAATTTTTGTGCAACTCATATGGTCTCGAATATTACTTTCGATTTTATTCCCAGTTCATTAGCCACGGTAGGTAGCCACTTTCTTTTGGAGTGCATACAATTTGTAGTGAGATTGTTTTTACATGACCATTTCCCCTTCAAGTTACTATGTTTAGGTTGAAGCCTTCTTCCTTATTTCCTTAGCTAGTCTTTCATTATAGTACTTAGGGAGGACCCTCTGACTCTTGTAAAGCTGCGAGCTTATTACATCGTATACTTGACGGAATTTTTGATGTCCTTCCTCGCCTATAATTATCCGTAGTTACTTACCTCCACGCCCTTGTGCTTGTAGGGTTGCTTCTGAGTTGATATTTTGACTGTCTTCGCAGTGGCACTCTCTTTTATTTCCGTTACACTCATACGGTACCTTTAGCTACCCCAACTCCTATCTGAATATTTCGCAAGGGTCACGAAGTCATATCTGCGAGACTGAATTCCCTATGTTGGGGTTCACTATGTTTATCTTGCGTGATTTGCTGATTTTTCTATATTCTCTTGTCCAGCCATAACTAGGCTCTTCCTGAATTAACTACTAGCTACTTGTTGGCCCATTCTCATATCAACATTCCACATAATATTTTTTGGGTTATTTCTTTTATCTTAACTTACCTCTCGCACTGGCTCCTTATTTATCAATAACATCCCGGACCGGAACCCTTACTTCCTCTCCTTGACGTCGTGCTTGCTTAATGTTCTGGAATCGTAGAATATACGTAGGAGGTGAATAAGTGCAATCTCATCCCTTTCTCATTTTTATTGCATTCTTCCTTTACCATCCCATAGTTACTAGAACCACTTAATTCTGACTTAAAGCCACATCACTCCATATTCCCCATTTAGGGGAGTACTAAGATTTAGAGCTACGACGATCAACCTATAGATGCTTTACCTCTTTATCTTTGGCGTCTTTTGATGTGATTCTTCGAGTTAACAAAGAACCAGTCGACCAGGATCAAGATCTTGAAACGAAAACGTGGTTTGTGGGTCGATTTCAAGAAATAACGTATCTCAAGTTTTAGGACTCGGAATCTGTTGATTCAAAAATGAGGTGAAAGATGACAATATGAACTATGATAAAGACTTTTATTCATTCAAAACAAGTAAATATTGATGTTGCACTAGTTCAATAAAAGTTATGATTCTATGATATCAAAAGAACGAATTTAGATCAAGAAACGTGTTCTTGAAAGATCAAGAACTAAACAAGTTCCGAAAGTCACCACTTGATATCAATTAACGTGATAAATAAACACCACACGCAATTGAAAACAAGATAAAGACTATCACCACCTTGCTTGGAACCAAAAACAAGGATAAAGAAGACAAAATAGAGAAAAACACTCTATTGTAAAACTAGGGCAAGCCTAAAAACGTTATTTCTCTTTCTACTAGGCAAGAGAACCCTTTATATAGGCCTAGAGTCTCTTCTTTGATGACTACAGTTTCTATTGTAATAAGAAAATAAAATAACTAAAGACAAGGAAAGTAAAATTCCTATTCTACAAGGAAAAGAAACTAGAATCCTACTAAAAGGAAAATCCTTATTCTAAAAGGAATAAAATAAATCCTATTTTAAGAAGGAAAGAATCTTGGCTTCTTGAAATCAATCTTGAGCTTCTTGGACTTCTTGCACTTCTTGAAAATAAGTCCATATGTTTGGACTTGAGCTCTAAAACATTATCTTGGCTAAAATTAATAAATTTAACAAATATTCTTCTTTTACATCATCTTTTCACATCATTGATGACCCTTACTCGCCTTGCGATAATCCTTCTGTACCAAGGATACCAAAATTCCTTAATTACAAGGGTGACACCTAGTGTAACTCGCACACATAGTTCCTTAAGCTTAACTTTGCTCACATTTCTTGATTTAGGAAAGCGTCTTCCTGAATGACCTTTAAAGGTTATTCTTCTGTCGTCCATTCTATTATCGCCGGAATGCAATTTCTAAAATTCTCATGATGCTGACTATTATCAAATCACTCAGTCACTAATTCATGTTTAGTTTATCATGTTCACCAGGCTATACTGATTTCTGTTACTCTAGGCTCTAACTTTTCCTTCTGGTAATCATGTTAGAGTCACAAACGTATTTCTCGAAATAGGGATATGACTTTATGGCCTATACTCCTTTGTTGTCTCAAGGCGTGTCACCTCTCGTCTTTTCCTTCTCTTGACTATAGACTCTGTAATACTGTCATTTTTTTGATCTACCGTTGTCATCCATGTATCACATCTTGCTCACAATGCTTTATTGTCTCTCTTCTTATTTCCCTGCTAATATTTCTGTCTATCACTTTATTCCGGAAACATCAACAAGACATTCTTTTGCTTTTAGCTCCCCTTGCTCTATCCACTATCTCTTCGGGTTGACTAAAATTCTCTCACTACTAGGGACAGGAGCCACACTAAGGTAATATTTATCCCTTCTAGGATTCCAGTGCCTGTCTTTGTAATTTTTTGTTGAACATCCTAGTATTTTTTGTATCTAGATATACTATTCTAGAGTGCACCAGCTGGGTGTCTCACAAGGAGATCTATTAGCACATTTGCAATATCCTTCAGAAATGTCAACTAATGCAAACAACCATCCACCATTTTGGGTTACTCTAACCCCAGTTGGATCCTGATATCCCGTCCTTCTCTTAAACCATATATGTTAGCTCCCATAGAGCATAACTGAGATCGGTGTGGTCAATTGTACATACCTCTGTTACTGCTGAAGGTAACTCGGAATGCTCATATCTCTCTTCCTGAATTGTAGGTAATGATCATCTTCACTAACTGGGCACCTCGTATCCTTCTTTACCTTGCTTTTTTTACTAGTTGAAACTTGTACCTTCTGATTCTCTCGTTGCTTTTTACCATATGGGTGGATAGATATTCATGCCTTATGGCTCCTTGTCAAGAAGCTCAAACATTTTAGTACACAAATGATCTATTAAAGACCTCATATTTACTCATCATAAGCATGATGCAAAATCGAGTTCCTCTGACTCAACTCTTCCACAACTATATCTCTTACCAACCATCTTTCCAGGTGTATGTATCATTGCAGTACAAATAAAATAGAAGTTAGCATTTTGAATTCTTACAACTGAGCTCTACCACACGATCAAGAGTTAGAAGAAAGAGTGACAGTCCTAAATGCCCTGTAGCCTCCTGCTTATAAGTGTGGTGCACAACACACCCATAAACAAGACTCTACTAGACATGGCTTGTAGACTCCCTAGGACTGAACTTCTATAATACCACTTTAGTCACGACCCAAACCGATGGGCCGCGACGGGCACCCGACGCCTTACGCAACCGAGTACCAACATAACGTATCCTACATGTCATACTATCATAGGTAAATGACACGGATCAGCTATAATGAGATAACTAGAATAACACATGAAGGAATACTCGACATAGGAGGACCCAGTATGATATACCAGCTTATACATATAATGTACGGGCCTATAAGGACAAAATGATAACTCGTACACTGAACATAGGCCGACAAGGACATATAATCTTTCATATACATGAAATATTCCTACAAGCTTCTAAGAGTAGATAAGTATCATAAAGGTCGGGACAGGGTCCCGCCATACCAATCAATACAATCCAAATTATACGGACCAAATAAGCAACTCCGGAGCAAATGGAGCGCACCAACACCTTCCGCTGACCTGATAACCTACTTGGAGGACTCTCAACCTATCTATCAGGACCTGCGGGCATGAACGCAGCGTTCCCATGCAAAAGGGACGTCAGTACAAATAATGTACTGAGTATGTAAGGAATGAAAACCAGTAAATAATAGACATGAGAGAAACATGGAGTAAAAGACTCAACATGTAAGTCTGAATAGCTCTGTGAATCATTTAATATTTATAATGTCATGCATATGCGTATAAATGTCGTATGATGCATAGGTATATGCATTACATAACATCATCAAGCCTCTGAGGGCGTCCCATCATATCATCTCGGCCACTGTGGGCAAAATCATCAACATATACCAATTGATTGGGTAGTGGTGCGTATATAACGTCGTAACCTTTTCTCATACCCCATATATATATATATATATATATATATATATATATATATATATATATATATATATATATATATATATATATATATATATATATATGCGTATATGATGTCATCTTATCACGGGTCAATGTACATGTATAAATGAATGCAATGCATGAGAAGTACGTCAATAAAATCTCTTGGGACATCATAAGACCATTATGCCTTTGATTAATGTCATGAAATAAACTTTATCAACTTATGTATTTTCTGAGACCCATGAACAGATGATAGAACAATAGAACACGTGGGAAATCAAGAACATAGGCATCTCTAGTATTTCTATGAATAGAGTCATTTATGAAAGTTGTGCATTTGCTCGTTTCGTTTGTAACGTATGGATTATGCCAAAAGGAAAGAAGGGATAGCCTTAACATACCTGAGTCGGTTCTCTTGACAATCCCTCTAACTCACGACAATCGCGACCAAACACGTGACGGCAAGATCGAAGTAGGGAAAAATCCGTATGATATTCTTGATAAAGATTGCATTGTACTCCCTTAGAATCGCAAATCTCACGCTTTATTGTATCATGAAGTTTCAAACAAATTGCTTGAACTCCATCTGTAATCCTAGCATCACCTAATGAAGTAAGGAATCTCTTAAAATTGTTGGTTTTGTGGGCCCCACTTGATAAGGATGACTTGGCCACAAAGTCCTCAAAATGAGCAACCTTATTATATGACCTTAAGAGTCACACTTACCTAATGGCCTGTGCTGCCACGTTAGGAGGCTCTTTAAACTTATCAAAGATTAAAATTAATTAGCTAATCTCCCATCAAAATCAATAATTATCCACTTATCCACATAATTAAGAATTATCTCAAATTACTTAAAATACTACTCACTTTATACACCTTACTATCATGGTCATGTGGTACCTTGTATGGCACTAGTCCATAGACACGGGGTATTATAGCTTGGACCGTATTTTATCTCAAAATGTCAAACTTTGACAAAACTCATTTTCTTCGATTCGCTTACCCTCTCACCTTCTCGAATTTACTTATAACCTCAAAAATAATCTCAATCCCTAGCTTATGTCGATTAACTTACAACGAAACTTTAACGTACAAAAATGCGGGATGTAACATCTGATTTCCGAGCTTATATCAATTTACTTATGGCGTACTTTCACGTACGAAAATATGGGGTGTAACAGACATCCTACTTTCGAGTCACTTTATTACTTGACGGTCACGTATACTTACGTGTACTTGCGGAACCAACAATATTCCTATTCTTAGTCGCTCATGACTTTCACTACAAGTCCTTTGGAATAGTTATATTAAATTTTGCGTTTTTATTTTTATATTTATTTAATAATTTTGTCTTAGATTGTGTTACTCATTGGTTGACTTACCTAGCGGGTTGAGTTAGGTGCCATCACGACTCGGTGAAATTTCGGGTTGTGACAATCACTTTCAAATTGAACAATAGGAAAGTGTGTAGCGGTCTTGAACCTCACCCTGAGGGAAAACCTGATAAATTATATAGTGGAGACTATCAATAATCTGCCCAAGCTTCAACCAAACCGTATGAGTCAGTCCACGAGTTTTGTTGTCTGAAATGTATGGGGTGCAAAAAATGTTAAATTCCTTAGGAACTTTAGGACTATGTTGGACTCCTATAAACAAAGGTTGGTAGACCTTGAGAAAAATGGATAACCACTATGTCATGTTGAATGACTTGATTTAGGGGTAGTAAAATTAACCCAAACTCATTTAACATGTTCAATCCGCAAAAAATTCAAAGGGTTTGGGCAAGAATGATTTGGAAATGGGTTATTTAGGGCTAACCCAAGTTAATCCATCAAATATCGTCAACCCAAATGGAGTCATGATGATGTCCAACATTTACTTATGGAAATGCTCAACTTTAAAGTTCTATCTTTGACCCATATTCTGAAGAAATTTTTTTTCTAATTTTCTCATATTTGATTGATTTAAATATTTGAAAAATATTTTATGAATTTGTTTTTCTCCAATTGGAGGAAAATGTTTTCCCTATCAAGAGAATGGAAAATATTTTCCAAAACTCTTTTTCAACCTTCATCATCTACATCAACCCCCACCAACCCACCCCACCCACCCCCATCCCCAGCTCAACCCCCAATCTCACCCACCCACACCCCACCCCACCCGTACCTCGACCCTAACCCTAAATATATGAAAATATTATTTAGAGTAATTTTTCATGATGTAGAAAAAATATTTTTTATTTCAATAAGATGAGTTTTTTTTTCATGACGTAAAAAAAGTATTTTCTTTCATTTTAACAAAATGAGTACTTTCTTTTTATGATGTCGAATTTAGCTAACTTTCGTTGACAAAAATAATCATCAAACATAAAAAAATCTGAAAATAAAGAAGAAACACATTATCATAGTAGAAACAACACCAAATAAAATTTTTATCAATAAAATAAAGGACGGATACTGAGTTATTTTTTAGGTATCACAATAAAAGAAAAGTAACTACTCATTTTATTGAAATGAAAGAAAATACTTTTTCTACAACTTGAATAGAAAATATTCTTTTTTTAAAACAACAACAACAACAACAAACCCAGTAGTTTCTCATAAGTGGGATCTGGGGAGGGTAAGATGTACGCAGCCTTACCCCTACCCCTGGAAGGGCAGAGAGGCTGTTTTCGTTAGACCCTCGGCTAGAGAATGACTGGAAAAAAAAGGTAATTGCAATAAGTAGGAATAACAGCAAGATGAAATAGGTTCGAATCCAAGAATGCAGTCAAACTCTAGTTAGTAATAGCCATCTATGAATGAAAGATATCATACTAACAATAATGCTAGCGAATTGAATAAGACAAAGAGGAACACTCAATGTCAAGACCCAAAACTCAACCCATCGTGATAGCGCCTATTGTGGAACTAGGCCAGCCTCAACTCAACAATCCAATACAATAACAATAAGTTTGCAAAAATTTAACGCAAGCTTTTAACATTTTAAGAAACTATTTGAACATAAGAAATTCCAAGATAAGATACAATTCAGCCCAAAACCAGGG
The DNA here is from genome assembly GCF_001879085.1 of Nicotiana attenuata. Classification (NCBI taxonomy): domain Eukaryota; kingdom Viridiplantae; phylum Streptophyta; class Magnoliopsida; order Solanales; family Solanaceae; genus Nicotiana; species Nicotiana attenuata. The sequence goes on along the minus strand of NW_017670975.1, from coordinate 98,588 downwards.
TGTCACAGAGTGCAAGAGCGTCTAAAGGAGAACATAGTCTATTACAACGTTTAAGGAAAACAAACTGAAATACGTCTAGAGATAGAGATGGAGAGTCAAGGCCTGCAAACACCGTGCAGATACCTCGATAGTCTCCTAAAGCCTGAAGCCTCGATCACCGACTGCCACTAGGACCAAAAGTGCCTGGATCTGCACACAAGGTGCAGGGGGTAATGTGAGTACACCAACTGAGTAAGTAACGATTCCAAACTATGGACTGAAAGGTAGTGACGAACTCAACCTCAACAGATATAATAGAAACGACGTACAGAAACGTAGGCATACTTTTAGTTAAATAGACAGCTCAATGTAATAAGGTGAATACAGGTCTGAAGAGTTTAAGATATATAACTCTACTACCTCTACATGCCAATGCACTGACTGTATGAAATGCACAATGTACTCCCACTCTAAAGTGCTCAACCACTCGGTACTGTCTATGGCCATCCGGCCCAGGGAAATCCATCCCGGAACATATACAACACTGACTGTAAGTCGCTCAGTACCGAGGAAAAAGGGCAATCCAACCCTGTGGAGAAATCCATCTCCAGATATCAATACTTCGGATAAATCCATGTCCAGGGAAATCCATCCCTCAATAATATCATCAGCGCCCACTGGGGGTGTGCAGACTCCAGAGGGGCTCGGCGCTATCATAATCAATATAACTACTGCGACGGGCAGCCCGACCCCATAACTATCACTCACAACCAGGCTCTCGACCTCACTCACTCATAACTCTCCAGTCTCACCCACGGGCTCACAATGCCATGGAAACTAGCCCAAAAATAATGATATGCTATGACAATAATAACAACCGAGACTGAGATATGATAAAAAATGCATGAATACGACCGAGTACAAAATAACAGTGAAGTCAATGAAAGACAGCAAGAAATGACCCCAGGGCTCCTAAGAGTATCAGCATGAAGCCCTAACATGGTATCTAGCATGTTTACAGCTCTATTACTTTATCACATAATGGAAACTCGGATAAAAACAAGAAAGAGTCATTAAACAGTGCCATGGAATGAACCAGGTCACGATTCTCAGGTGCACGCCAGCACGCCTGTCACTTGGCATGTGTGTCACCTCAATACTAACCATATAACACGTAGTTCGGGGTTTCGAAGCCTCAGAACCAAGTTTGAAAGCGTTACTTACCTCAACCGAGAAAAAATCCTACTCCGCAATGCCCTTGCCTCTCGACTTGGCCTCCGAACGCCCCAAATTTGGCCACAAGCAATACAATACGATCAATATAGGCTAAAGGAACCAATTCTACAAGAAAAATACCAAATTATAGGCCAAATCCCGAAATTCATTCAAACCCGACCCCCGGGACCACATCTCGAAATCGACAAAAATCACAAAACTAGAAATCCCATTCACTCACGAGTCTACCTGTACCAATTTTATCAAAATCTGACATCATTTAGTCCCTCAAATCCCCAAATTACACTCTCCAAAATCCCAAGCCCTAAACCCTTATTTCACTTCACAAATCCTACTAATTAGGCTCAGAAGAAACCTAATCAAAAGGCTAACGTGGTAATCAAACTTGACATGGAAAAGGCATATGACAGAGTTTCTTGGAGCTACACCTGTATTATGCTCAGAAGAATGGGATTCTGTAAAGTCATCATTGATATGATTTGGAGAACTATGTCCAACAATAGGTACTCTGTGATTGTGAATGGTACCAAACAAGGTTTTTTCAAATCCACAAGGGGTCTTAAACAAGGTGATCCCCTGTCTCCTGCTCTCTTCATTCTTGGTGCTGAATTGTTATCCAGAATGCTGAATGACTTAACACATAATGAGCTTTTTAATAGATTATACATGGAAAGAAGGGGTCCTCAAATCAACCATCTTAGCTTTGTTGATGATGTGATCATTTTCACATATGGTACAAAGAATTCCCTCAATATAATAATGACCATTCTTAGAGACGATGAAGATACCTCTGGCCAGAAAATTAATAGCAGCAAAAGCCATTTCATGGTTCCTTCTTGTGTCTTACACTACAATGTTACCAGAATTCTACAAATCACAATATTCACCAGAAGAGATTCTCCTCATACCTATCTTGGCTTCCCTCTCTACATAGTGTCACGCCCCGACCTCGGGAGGTGCGACCGACGCTCAATCGAGTGAACCCAAGTGAGCAAGCCTCTTTAACACTTTCTACCCAACTCAATATGATTTAAGGGAACCATGCTTTCGTTCATTTAGACAACAGTAAAGTTCATACATTCAACATTGTTAGTTCATTTTTATATCACGAATCTTAAATCATGGCTAAGTTTCCAAGATTTCATACAGTTATAGTTTAGAAGAACCGGAGTATAGAGTTACAACGCAGTTCATTAACCCATCCAACACCCATACATAACCCACACAAACGTCTACAGAGCCTCTATGGATACAAAAGACAATTGTGACAATGCCGGCAACAAGGCCCCGGCTATACCTCAAAAGTGGAAGTCTACAACAAAAGATGTACACCATAACCCCTTGAAGGAGAAAGGGGCTCACCAAGACTTCGAGAGGAGGACACTCCGCTACGCGCGATCGGCACTGTCCACTATAGAGCCACCTACATTCATTTAAAAATGTAGCGCCCCCCGGCAAAAGGGACGTTAGTACCATGGAATAGTACTAGTATGTATAACTAAACACCATCTAGTTAGAAAGAACTATCATACAAGAATAAGGAAATCACAAGTATAACTCGAAAGCTTAAAACAGTCACCACATCATCAAATAAAAGAATCATACAACTTTCACAAAGTTTTCCATCGCTTTTAGTTTGGGGCATTTCATACTGTTCATCATTGTTCGCAATACCACCGCTATCTTGAGCAGAGTCTGATCTCGACCCGATCGGCTAGGTTGCCTCATGTGAGCCATATACCTCAATCACAATCTCATTTCCCTTTTCCGGAATTCAATATCAGCACAATACCACCATGTCTGCGGCATGGCATCCGATCTCGGCCCGATCGGCTAGGCTGCCTTACCAAGGCGTTGTTCCTTTCTCATTAATCATCTCGTTTCAATCTTTGTTTCACATATATCATTTCATAGGAACTTGGGGCCACAAATATCACATCATTTTTGGCACTAGGCCACATTTCACATCATTCCCAATTTCAATGTTCGCTTAGCAATTTAGGATAATAAGTGCACACAAGAGTAACTTAAATTGTAAGCATAGATGAGATTTCACATAGATGGCACAACAAATGCAGTTTCAATCTTGATTTAAGGTTTAAGCATTTCAATACATGATTCATATTCTTCGCACCTTTTTAAGTTATGAAGAATAGCACATTGATCATATTGAGGAACACATTTCTCGTACATAAAGTTACAACACCAATTTATGTGAAATAATAATCAATACATCAATCCAACTTTAAATCTTACCGCATTTACACAAACACCAACGGACCTCAATTTCTAAAAAGAAGGGGTTTTAGCCGTACATACCTCAATAGAGCATTCCTCAAATTCGTACAAAATTTCGGGACTCTTAGCACTTCAATCTATTTATAGGAATTACAAATTGAACCAAGAATTAGAGACATATTAAGATTCTAGCTCATTTGAGCATATTATCAAGCACTAAGTGTGCATTGTGATTTTAGGTCCCTTTTGTGAGAGATTTTTATCATCTTACACCCAATTGCTATCTTTTTAACTCACAACCTCCCCATACTTTATTGTCACTCATGCATGCAAGATTATCAACCCTTATACCCATGAACCCACTTGCTAATCACTTATTTTAATAGAAATTTTGAAATTATAGATTAGGGCACAAGTTCTTACCTCTTAGGGTGAAGACCTAGTAATTTCACTTGACAATCTTCAAGGATTTGGGGCAAGAATTGAGTGGGGACTTGATGAAGATCACTCCCTCTCTCCCTAGAACTTCCTCTCTCACTCTATATGCAGTAAAACAACAGAAGATGGGTCTAATGGGATGTTTTTAATTGGATGGGGTCGGGTTTTAAAAGTTAGAAAATAGGAGCCTCGACAAAATCTGCAATCGCATAATTGACATGCGGTCCGCGAAATGAACAAACTGCCCGAGTATGCGACAGGAATGCGGTCCGCATACCTGTTCTGCGGTCGCATAATGCACCGCAGAACTGCCCTTCGCAAAATTCCAAGGGTATTATGCGATGACTATGCGGCCCGCATATTGGTTATGCGATCGCATAGTTGGCCGCATAGTTGACCTCAAAATTACCATCAAACTGTTTGCCTCTGCAGCAACTATGTGGTCCGCATAGCTATTATGCGACCACATAACGGATCGCATAAATGTACTTTTCTGGAAAATATTATTCCTTAACTTTTAATGCATAGATCAGTCCAAAGGGTCCGAACCGCGGCGAGCTTACAAATTTCTAACACGTATTCCTAGCTTGGCACTACGAGCTCTCGGATTTTGAGTAGAAATTTTTAACGGGGCCTTACATCCTCCCCCACTTAGGATCATTCGTCCTCGAATGAGGTTCAAGGTTCACTCATTAGCAATCTTTATGCAACCTCAGCTTTTCATAATCATGGAACATATCAACAACCCCGAAATTTGGCTAACTCC